>NC_048301.1:47144868-47274868 GCF_013100865.1 Trachemys scripta elegans
CAGGTCCTCTGTTTATAAATCCGAATGAATACATCAGTTAAAACAATGTAGTTACATTGCCCTGCTGTGTGCCAATATTCCCTTGGAAGGTAAAAAAATAAAGCAGAAAAAAATAACTCCAGTGCAACAAATGAAGCTGCATCAATTTCTATCAGCTCAGGACCTGGTCCTGTCCTCCTCCTATTTCTTTTAACTTTATTTTATATTTACCTCATTTTTAACTGAATAAGACAAACACTCGAGTCCATTGGACTCAGGCAGCCAAGATCAGCTTTCAGAAAACGGACTGTTATCACACACTGTTTGAAAGGGTCATGAATGGCTTGAGGAGAACCCAGTCTGTGCAGAACAGTCAGAATTCTTTTCTTTGGAAATAAAAGACGTTTTTGTTTTCCCTCATCAGAGCCAAGAATTACCATTTTAAATTCTTTGCTCTGAGCAGGGGAAAAAAGGGCCAGTTTTTCTGTAAAGATTGGGTTCTCCCGGAGCCATGGCAATTCCAAACAGTTTGCCAGAAGCGGCTGAACAGCTGGGCTTGATGGGGATGTTAGCTGTTCAAAGCTTCAGGCTCTGTACATTTAATTCATTTAGAGTGTTTTTTTTTTAAATTAATAAAATACTAAAACTTTTTGTTATGAAAAAACAGCTTTTATTTCTACTTAAAGCCAAATCTCTTACCAAAAAAAAATTTAAAAAGAAAAGTTTTTTCCTTTTAAACTACTATTCCCATCTGGTAGAGTGACTTCAAAACCAAATGGCACCAAGTTTGTCTGCAGATTTAAAAACGTTTGGACTGAACTTACTGGTTTCAGCCAAGAAGGTCTTATGAACCTAGGCCTTTCTGTATTTTTGTTTAAGTCACATTAAGTGAACACAAAAGAACCCAAAACTGTTAAAAGTTTTGTCCTGGTTTCTAAGATGCATGCATCTATGCATCACTGAAGACTGCTCTCTTACTCTGTGCCAACCTCAGCAGTCATGAACATACATACACTTTTCAACTATAGAAACTCTGAGTGCACATGGTAAATGCACACTTTTCTCCACAGCTGTAGGGATAAAAAGCATTCTGAATGGCCGATGAGATCTCAAATCACATGGACATAAAGCTTGTATGTTTGCCTAACATCTGACTCTAACTGTCAAACAGAACTGTCAAAAGAGAAAGGAGGAATAAGTGCAAAAGATGAGAGAACAAATGGCTGCTTAGTTAAAAAATAAAACATATAGGTCGTGATTCTCTTCTCACTTATACCTGATTTACAACACTGTGTAACCAATGACTTCAGTGTATTTGTTCCTGATTTATACAGACATGAAAGAAGAATCAGGCCTACAGAATCATTTCTTGGACTAAATACAATCCCTTACAAAGAAACAAGCCAATCTGTACACCTACATATGTAATTATGTGTAAATCTACTGGGGAATAAATTAACAGGCTGAACACATTGCCATTCTTTAGGATTTTTTATTTATAGAATTAATTGAACCATACTCTCTAGTATTAAAACAAACAAAAAATCCCCAAAGAAAAGTAAAACTTACAAACAGGTGCTTTGAACCTGTGCAGTTCTAATACAATGTAATGCTTTTAATTTAAGAAAACACACAAATTTTGCAATCTTTACTGCCCCCTAGTGAAACAACTCAAGAAGCCTATTTATACAGCAAAGGGGGTGATAAACTTTGACGGTGTACATTTATGTTAGAAACACCTGACTACGCTTGACAGATAAGAACTGGAATCATATTCAGTGGTTACAATCTAAGCCCTTTGCACAAGGCATAATGCTTGCTCACAAACTCAGCTGGGGATTCAAATATTTAGATAAGTGTAATTCAACCAGGCACGCATGCACTAAGTAAATAGCAGATCATTCTGGGTCACTAAAAGATTTTGATATCTTTTAAAAACAGGATTTTGAGGTTTTAAGGTATTTTTTCTAAAGCTGAACCATCCATGAAAAATGTAAGATTTAGTGATAATCTGGAAATACAATCACTGACTTGGCTCTGAAGATACAAAAATATAAAATAAAAAAGTAAAGTAGTAGGAAAGCAGGATTGTTTATATTACCTGAGTTGTCCTTTGAGTCTGATTCAGAATCAGAGGTCTCTGAGGATTCTGAGGTTTTCTCTGGCAGATGAGGAAGTTGTGCAATATCCATCGGCGTATCCTTGTACTCTGGGTTACTAAAGAACAGAGAGCAAACAAACACAAATGGATGATTTGCCGTTTGATAGTTTTCCCTCTTTCCTTTATCAAATCTCAGGAGCAAAGAATGTAAATAGAGAGAAGAGAAGAGCAAACATGAAAACATACATGTTTTTCCTCAGTTCATCACAGCAGAATTTTTTGAAAGTTTCTTTTAATACTAAAATGGTAGTAAAATGCCTGATGTCCGCAAAATATCTGAGTTATATTCATAGCTAATTAGGTAGCCCTGACTGATATCTAAAAGCAAGTCTGGCTTGTGTAATCAATACCACAGTCTAATATCTAGAATTCTTTCCCATTACAATGATAATAGGGATGGGGGAGGGAGAGAGAGAGTTGATATCCTTTAAAACTTGTTTCTACACTACCTATGATGCTCACCACATTTATTCAGGTGACATTACACTATGCAATCCTTGTCATAGCTTTTGAATAGTTGTTTTCCTAACGGCTATATTCTCCAGACCTTATGCTAGTAAATCTCACTTTGAAATTGCTGAGAATATTGCTCAATTAAGGACCAGAGAACCTGGTCACTGCTCAGATAGCTCTAAAGCTATTAGGGAAAAAAATTAACAACCTAAATATATGACAGATGCACACGTGCATGTTAGGATGCATATGTTAAGGATACAGAACTGTCAACACACCTATTATAATCATATCTTCATCTGCTCATGTGGTGTTCACCTGTGGCTTGTTAGCAAAGAACATGATTGCAATGTGGAAAAAGCCCCACTATCAGAGAGAGTCTTACAAAAAATATTTTTGTTCTGTTTTGTGCCTTTTTAAAATGGATTCCTTTTAAAATTAAAGGCAAGACCAGAAGAAGACACCTAGATAGACAAATATAGCACAGATTGTTTAAGAAAATATTCATTAGTGGATTTTTGAGTGGTTGATCATTCCTGTGTGACTCATATTCAGCCCAGTGGGTTACCAGATCTCCAATTCTGTACAGACAGAAGCAAGGGGAGGGTCCTGGGCTACTAAATGTGTCCAGAGCATTACAATTACAGAATACCTATATTAAATCTATTCTAGTGCACTGTGAAAATTCAATGTTGAAACATTCACAGGTGTTCTCCATTCTTACCTAGGATTGTCACCTTTGCAGATTTGTCCTGTGGGACAAAAAAGTGACATTATGCTGTTGCATCACAATGTGATGATGTTACTGTACATGGCCATGCCACAATGCAGCAGTGCACCACAAAACTTTCCTCCCTTCAAGCAAAAGAAATGGTGTGTGTGTGTGGGGGCGGGGGGGTGGTGACTGCATCTTGTATAGGAATAAATAGTTGCTTAAACAAAAACAACTATTTTCTTGAACAAGAACATCAGCAATATCTAGCAACAGAATTAGTCTATTCGGAGCACAAATCGGACAGGCATCTGAACATACTTTCTCATGCATGAAAATATATATAAACCAGTGTTCTTGCTATTGCTAATATCAGAACTCTTTATGCCTTGCTCTGTCAATAAAATACTATTCATTGCTTGGATCTTGTTTGGGTCCCATTACTGGGAGTAATCTTTATTTAAAAATACACAAATTGTATGAAGGAGTTACCTTTCTCTAACAGAACACTGATAGGAATGAGGGAGAAAAATCAAGTTCTATGAGGAATCTTTAAGTAATGGTCAATTAGGCCCTCATCTTAATTAGTTTCTGACCGATACTCTGTTAGTAGACAGCAAATTTTTGTGGAACAGTTGTGGACCAGATTTATTTAGCGTCTGGATACCAGCAAATGCGAAAAAAGCATTGGTTTATAATCCTAGTAAGATATTTATCGAGATTAGAAAACCAATACGCTATCTGGCATAGTTTGAAGCTCTGTTTAGGAGAAGCTTAGGGTCAGAAGGGCAAGCACGTGCTGCTGGTCAAGACTCGGGTGCTTTGACAGAGTTTTAGGAGCAACTAGTGCTGCACTATGCTTCACTCTTGCAAGCTTGGCTATTTCCTCACTTTCGTAGATATCAATCATCCATCACGTTTTAAAGAAAAAAGTAAAGGAACGGTGCCAGATTATGAGAGATCCATGCTCACTCAGTCACACAAGGGCAGAAACGTGCCCCAAATCCCCCCGCCCTTACCCCCTCACTCCACTGCCATGCAAAGCTTCCACAGTGTCAGAGGCCTGCGCTCCCTTAGGAACTGATTGCTCCTGGCTCCCAGCCTAGGGAATCAAGACTACTCGACTATCCGAGACTGTGGGTTCAGGCAGGCACAATCTCTACAATGATCCTTGGCTATGGCATAAAAGTCACAATCTAGCCCTTAGACATCACTTTGAACTTTCCCTACATCACTCCTGGAACAAAGGGAACATAATAAGCCACGGCAAGTAACTTACTTACAAGTAGAGCTGACCAGAGAATGACAATTCTTTTTTGCTACAACTTCTGAGGTTTCCAAATTTATTTTCATTAGAATGAAAAAAATAACCCCAAACTCCTTCCAAATGTTTTTGCAAAATGGAACTGTGTCAAAACTGTTTTAGAATGAAAAAGGTCAAGTTTTCGATTAGGGGTTTCTCTCTCTGTGACCAGAGAGTCCATCTTGGACCTTAGAAACCATTCAGTTGAAAATGTACTCAAAATCAATGAGTACAACTGCAATGTTTTGGCTTCGACAACATAGTATATTTTGACAATAAAAAAGTTGTGTCAAAAATGTTTCAACCAGTTCTACTTAACAGGCTTCTTCTGCATTTATTATTTTTTTTCCATCTTTCAAGGTGAGTACTGCCTTGATGCCTGTCATCGCAAGAAGGCATATTGGAATGAAGATCA
Source organism: Trachemys scripta elegans (assembly GCF_013100865.1). Classification (NCBI taxonomy): domain Eukaryota; kingdom Metazoa; phylum Chordata; order Testudines; family Emydidae; genus Trachemys; species Trachemys scripta. Next base: position 47,149,892 of record NC_048301.1, read on the forward strand.
CCTTTCCAAGAGACATGTCTGTAATGTCCCAGGAAGATCGCCTGACCAGGATTTTGCAATAACCAAAGAAATCACTGCTTAAAAATCCATCACAGGTTTTATAACAAGCCCAGGGCATGGTGGGCCAGGTCTTTGGGAGTTTCAGCTAGTGCTGGGTAGAATTCCAGGCAATGGAGGCCTGCAAATAAAACTGATGGAGGGTTACTGTAATATGAACATAGCGTAATAATTCAAGAAGTTCCCAGTAACCTGAGACATGACAGACGTCTTAATAACTTCCACCAGAAGGAGCTAGTTCTGAGCATGAACAGATGAGAAAGCTCATCTCATATTAACTTTCTGTAGTTGCCATTGTGTGTTTTTTACTCTATATCTTTCAATGTGAGTCAAGTAACAGAGACAGAAATTCAAATAAAGGAAGTGACTGAAACTTATACCTAAGAAGGTAATTGACCCAGATGATATTCTTCTCATTTGCGTTCTTGGCATTGATAGCTATGGTAGCACTGGACTGTATCCAGATGTACCCTCCATTCTTCTGCATCCAGCGGTAATATTTAGTTACACACTGACCCTTATTCAGCACTGGGAAGAAAACAAAAAGGACAATAAATATTGTGTGTTAGTATCCTAGTAAAATAATGTTCATCTCTACAATCTCCAATGTACAGAAACGGAACACACTTGGCCCCTTTTGTATGTTCAATGCCAAATGCCAGTAAGATGACAAATAAGTTCAACTATTTACTAGTGCATTAGTGGAGAAACATGGGCTACTATCTTTTGGAATAAGTCTTTAATCAGTTTTTGGCAGCTCCAGTGTCAGAGGAAGAGCAAAAAGGACTACAAATCTCTCTGGCCCACAAAATACCTAATGCTGCCTGGATATTTTCAGTGCATTTGACAACAAATTGTAAAAATATGTAATTTATTCATTGCTCCCAGGTAGAACTCTTTGAGAGTCTGGATATTTGAAAGGTTTGGGAAGATACTCTACCCTGTTCTTTGATCATTTCTCCTTATTGCAGGAGATATCAACTACTGAACTTATATATCTGTTTCTTTTGATCTTGTCAAACAGAATTTACAGTTCTCAGATGAACCAAATCTCCATTGGTCAGCAGGGGGAAGGTCTTGGGAGACTTTGCTTAATACTGGAGCAAAATAAATCTACCAACAGATTGTGAAAGAAACTGTGGCCTAAGGGAGGTGTGGAATTGACTTTTGGTTAGAGTGAAGCAGAGTGACAGCTCTCTGCAGGACCTGAAATATAACCAGGAATGGAGAAGAAGTAAAAACAATCAGTAATATGAAACCGAGATATCAGATGCCCACAGAAAGAGAGCTTAAAAATACAGAAGTTTAAAATAATTCTCTAACCACAATGTTACCAAGTTAAAATGGCTTTGATTTGTATCTGATTATTTCTGTACTAAAAAGAAGACAGAGATGCTTATCTTTCATGGAAATAAAATACTTTACACTGGCATTATTTTAAAGAATGCCTAGAATATATACATCTGGATATTATTACTCCAGTGCATACTCTGCTTGTCTGTATTTTCAGTTAATCCCAGGAAGCTTTGCACACTAGAGGGCAGTGTGCATTCATACACACCTTCTGCTTTTGGCATGTCCTTGTCTCCGTCTGCTAAAATGAAAAACCTCTAACTGCTGTAATAAATTTGGCTAAATTAGCTGCTAAATGGTTATCTCAAGTAATATGTATTTGCATTAATCATTTTGCTCTAAACCAGAACAAGCCAGAGTCCTAAAGATGTAGTAAATTCATATTGTCCATTTAATTACGGCTAATAAGTGCTTCATATACAATAGTTTCATGAAGTACATTTTGATTTTTTGGAGGGGAGGCGGAAGAAAAAAGTCACTTTGGAAAATGCTGTTGAAGTTCCTACTATAGAGTCACAAATGACACTTCTCCGCTTTCAAGTTAACCAAATGTATATTCCCCAAATTATCTATATGTCTCTATCTGTATTTAAACCCATATAATTATACATCTAAAGAGAAAAATACACACACACATACTTGCACATCTTACTTCAACTCAAAAAACGTTAAAGTATTAAATTTTTAAACAGTTAAAATAGGGGTATGTCTGACATTCTTCTGTAATATCAGCAAATATTTGCAATTTGAGTTATGACATTTTGTAAACAAGCTAAAGTTGCCTACACTTCTGCATTTATTTCCAATAGGAGGCTCCTTCAGGTTCCCCACATTTTGTTTTTGTATTCAAGTGTAAGTTTCAAGCTTTCTGCTATGGTGATTCATAGGATACAAAACTGCATGGTGAAGCAGAAAGCAGGTAAAATACTAACTACTTACTATACAGCTTTTCTGTCAAACCATTGTTGCATGCAACTTGAGACAGCAATTTTATGCAAATTATCCCAGCTTTGTAATTGTTATTAGTTATGTTCTGAGGTGAGAACTCAGGGAGGAAATGGGAAAAAAAACATCGCTTAAAGTTTTACTTTGTTAAAAGTTTCCATTTCAAGTGGCCTTGTCTCCACTTACCGGAGGGTCCGGCGGCACGCAATCAATGTTCTGGGATCGATCCCGGAAGTGCTTGCAGTCGGCGCCGGTACTCCAGCTCGCCGAGAGGAGTACGCGGCATCGACGGGGGAGCCTTCCTGCCGCGTCTGGATCCGCGGTAAGTTCGGACTAAGGTACTTCGAATTCAGCTACGTTATTAACGTAGCTGAATTTGCGTACCTTAGTCCGAAGTGGGGACATAGTGGGGACCAGGCCACTAAAATAGTAAATTCCAAGGTATCCTTGTCAATGGCTGCTGATGAAATTCATATCCCTGGAAGGCTGGAAAATTAAGACCATACAGGTGTATGGAGGATAGAGTGAAATCTATCTAAACTTGTAAATAATAATGAATTGATTACCTTCCACTTCTATAGCAGCTTCCATGTGAAGACCTCAACATGCTTTAAAAATATTAAAGAATTAAGTCTCACAAATACCCTCACAGCTTGGCTTTTATAGATTGGAAACCGAGGCAGTAGGAGGTTCAGTGATTTGCCCAAGATTGTATAGGAATTCTGTGGCAGAGCCAGATCTCTCAGCCCTTTCTGTCCCGTTCCTGAACCACAACACCTTTCTTTTGCTGGGTACTGGTTGTTTGTACCACTCAGAAAGTCTGAATCATGAGCAGAATGGGGCTTATTTGCCTCTTCATTTCAAAACTATGGACAAAAAGGGCAAAATTAAAGCCTTACAAAAACCACACCTTGATATGAAGAGGTGTTTGCCTTTCCAAAATTTTCAGCATACAGAAGAGAACTCAGTGCACTGCAGTCACATGCAAACCTTTCTGACTTTTCCAGAGCTCAGGCACCAGCACTGCTGTGCTGAGAGGAGACTGCTATGAATATGAAAAGTGTTTGGGACACTGTCATGAAAATGAGCCTTCCAAGTAGCCCACCTAGTTTGAGAATTCCTACTGTATCCCCAGCACCTTCTCCACTCCAGGATTTGGCCAGGCCCGGCACGTAACCATAAACACCTGCTTCTTTTTCATCTGCAAATGTTTCAGATGAGAGATTTGTAGACATTAAGAGCATATACTGAAAGAAAGACCAGGATGCAGGGTAAAGATCCTTTCTCTATAGAGTGTCACTGGAAAACCATCAGGATTTAAATTGTGCCACAGAGTGCTAGATTTTAGGTCGTACAGGTTCTTTCAAGTTCATTAGATTCCCCCATACCCAATTTGAACAATATTTCTGTAGCCTGTAAATAAGAGCCATGCATTTAATGAGACAGAAAGCAGAAAGCATTGAAACATCTACTGGTCTATGTTATTTTGCAGCTGTTGTTTCCCCTAGGTTTAGATTTAGAAACCAGATGATGATGTTGAGGAAATGTGTAACACATTTTAAATTAGAACACCAGTTTTGGAAGTAAAAATGAAAAACTGATTTAACTAATTAGTAACTGAATCATTACTGATCTAAGTCCTTTTTATTTTTAAGTTTTGCCTTTTCAGAAACAGAGGGAATTAATTACCAAATTAATGAATTTGAGAATAAGTAAAAATAAATAAACAAAATTTCACCCAAACCTAAACTGTGGCCGGAAAGTTATATGTAGTTAAAAGCAAAAAAGTTATGGGCTACATGTTTAAGCTTAACATAAACATTTGACAAAGTAACCTTATTTGGTCCAAGTGGTGGGTCCAATTCTACAGTCTTTATCTAGACAAAGGCCTCATTGAGGACTAGGACTAAGCCCTGTATTTCTGTACATTGACAAAGTCTAAATAGTTTTAAATATGGATTTTCTATTTACTAGTTTAAAATGTGCATGTAGTGCCCGATCCTGCAAACACTGAAGCATGTGTGTAATTTTACTGATGCAAAAATCTAAAAGACTGGTCACTTGAGTCAATGAGACAGCTCACACGAGTAAAGTTACATGTGCTTAATTTTTTGCAGGATTGGGTCCAGATGATGTATTGTCTTGTTGGAAGAGCTCAACAAATGACCCTTCTCTTAAAGGCTGCTTCTTCTTTGCCTGTATACACATAACTCTCTTTGATATTAATGGGAGTTACACAAATGTGGGAGAGAGGAAAAAAACCTTTTGGGGATAACATAAATTGTAGAGAAATTATGGTAAATCTTGGATCATCCTTTTAGCATTAGATTTTGGCTTAATAATTGGCATAAAGAATTTTACAATAGGGAAATCATCAGTGTCAATGTGGACAGTGGAATGGAAATCCCCCCCCCACCCCCCAAAGTGTGTGTGTGGGGCAAATAATAAAAGTTTAATTAAAAGAAAATTAAAAAGAGCTAATGTTTTATGACCTTTATATCAGATATACATTTCTGTTCCTTAAAATGGTGGATGCTAAATTTTACTGAAATTTGTTTAAATGCTATCTAGTTATTTGGACTGAGCTCAGTAGTTAGCATGGACATAATGTACAGTATGTTTCACAAAGAATTTTTAAAAATCTGACCCTAATTTCTCTAAGTACAAATATATTGATATGTACACAGCTCCCAACAGAGGGATTTCAGTTTTGCTTGGAGTTTTGCACACAGCAATGTACTTGTAGTGAAATGGGGGTGGGGTGGGGGGAACAGGGGGAATAAGTTAGTATTCTTTGCAGGAACATAATTTTGTTATCAAATCAAAATAAATCAGTACAAGGTTGTCTTCAGAAATGTGGTTCAAAAAAACAAAAACAAAAACTTGGTTTTTTTCCCTATAAGGATGTTCTGAGAAATCAAAGCCAAAGCTTTTAAATAGTGAGTGAATTGTATTTTAAAAGAAGGAAGTAGTCTAATTCAGTTTGAAGAGGAGATGAAGAAATCATATATCAAAAGTAGCCTTTTATGGAATCTTCTTACAAAGGGACATTTTACTAGTGTGCTTATGCATTTAAAAATGACAGTAAATTGTGTATTCAGGTAAGTATGGAGTAAATAGGAAATGATGAGATCATCATACAGTTAACACTGCGTATTCATACAGCCTCACAAAGAGGCTTATTATAATCGGGGAAAATATCGAGGCTAAATCTGCAGTGGTCGTCACCCTCCTCCTTGGGATACTTTAATCAATAACTGTGTAGTACTGATGCTGAAGTCCTTCTGCTTTAAACTCATAAAAATATTTTTAATGTATTGCAGGGGAAGAAAACTGTACTTAACACCACAGTTGGATGCTTAGCTGTAGCCACCAGTTCTCTTTCTACATTCACAAAACTGGCAGACGAAACATGAAAAGGAATACTGACTCTTTAATCTCCACTTCTCCACCTAAGGCCCAAGGCAAGCTGACAGGGTAACTTCATTCTGGAAACAGAGTTTTTTTTTTAAAAAAGTCTGGATTACTTTTTCTTTTGCTTTTGAAAACTGTGGGCTATAGGGGAATGAACCTGGCATAGACTTAAAACAAGAACAAGTTTCTTTATCTGAAAAGTTACAGTCCTTGATGCTTACAGGAAGGTCATTTTCAAAACCCACAGGGAAAATAGCATCACAGCCAGAAAGAGTGCATTAAGTGCCTTATTTGCTTGAAACAGAGACAGTTTTTAATTTATAACTGCTCATAGGATCAACTGAGTCTTTGATGCTGTAGAGACTTTTCTATAGATTTTGCAATTAGTTAGTTAGATGTTTTAAATAGTAGGCATCCACAAATTGGTTTTTAGCAATAAAAAAAAAGCACTGAGCAATATTTAGCAAAGTTAAATGATGTTTGATACTTAAACTGAGTTATGGGCTAGAGGATGGAAGACCTGTATATGCTCTATGATCAACCACATATATCTACGTAATTCTCCCCAAACAATTTGATTTACTATCTAATACCCAGGGGTGGGGTGGGGGTGGGGGAAGTGTGCAAGGAATGCTTACAGATGCATTCTCTGCACGCCAGGCTAAAGGATAATGCAGCCTACATAGGGAAGAATTCTGCCTCTCTTGTGTTTGATCCCCCTGGGGTCATGAGGTCCCCCTGGAGTCATGTGGCTCTATACTCCCAACACTAAATGGCACAATTTGGCCCTCAGCAATTTGTAATCTCACAAGAGATTCCCCCTTCCCCAAAATAGGTTTACAGTGGATTAAGAAAACAGCAGTTCAGTAAGGCTTTTTAAAAAATGCATTACCCTTCTTCCTCACGGCATGACAAGAGAATGCAGCGAAGGGCTAGAAATGTCTCTTTTCTGTGTTGTACAGCACCTAGCATAATGGGGCCCTAATCTTGATTGAGGCTTTCAGTTGCTATCACAATATAAATATTTGCTAAGAGAAATAACAGCTGGTACAGTAGGAACTCTCTAAAGCTACGGGCATAATTTCCAAAGGCAGAGGGAACTGACAGTTTGTGTTTTGAAAAGAAAATTCTGGCTTGATAATACCCAAATTCCCATCCAACTGCTTGGTTCATCTGTAATAAATCTTTTAAACCTATACAAATTTCATTCTAAAAATGTTAAGATGTGGCCATCAATCTGTTATTTGCTGCCACACTAAGGGATACTGTCTTTTCTTGATTCATGGGGAAGTTACACATCTAAATCCCTGTGAAACTAGATGAAAGTAAGGATAAGCAACTCTGTACAGATAAAATAAAAGCTAAACCAAACCTTTTCTCAAAGCTTGAACCAAAACTTTTAGGAGGGTTGAAAATATTTATTTATCTTTTTTAAAACAGTTTTTCACTTTTTGGCTGCTCTTTGTTTTCTGGTTATGGGAGGAGCTAAAGTTAGAGACTGGCCAGATCCAAACTTTGGAGAAATTTGATCCTGATTAGTTTCCAAACTTTGTGACTCAGGTCCATTTCTAGCCAAAATATTGTGAGAACAGTCTCTCACTCTATGTATCTAGCCAAACAACTAACTTGAAATACTGGAAATTCCACACAAAGGTTTGGGTACTTATCCTAACTGATTCAAACCCTGAACCTCTGAGAACCATCCCTACAGATTTAGAGATTTTGATCTCATTTAAATCCAGAGTATCTCAATTGAGTTAATGGAAACATTTTGGTTTACACCAGTTTAAATGAGATCAGAATTTAGCTTTCAGTTCATGGTACCAGTTCAAAAATGTAGAAAAACGGCAAAACTTTTCTCGTTATAAATTAAGATATAGATATGCAACCACCCACTGAGACTTACAATATGTGTATCAGAATTCTATCCTATTGCTTCAGGTTTTAGGAGAAATAAATGTTGTAGTGCCCGAAGACATTAATTTACTGCCTAGCATCCAGAGCCATTTATTTAATTTAATTTATTTATTTACTTTTGACATTATCTCCTTTTAAGTGCTTTACTTAGATGAGAATGTTTCTTGGACACTATTTGATTGCAGGAAAATTCATTCTGTTTGCTTGTATGCCTCTGAACATGGCTTAGTCTCTCTTCATGTGATCTTGTCTGCTCGGATGAACTATTGTTGAAGAGCAAATTTGCTGGATAACACCTTAAACTAAAACATTTATGATGAAGTTGGAGTCAAGCAGAGATGTTTTATAAACTGAGAAGGAATAATGAATGGAAATGAATGTACAGACCTACATTCTTCTAAATGATGAATGTGGTTGTTAACAAACTGGATTGAATAGTGAATACTCAATTATTTAGGTTTCTGTAAACTTTTCTCGTTTCTCATGATTGTCAGGCTTGCCTGGATTTTTAAAACTTTAATCTTGCCATAAAGTGTCTCCCCATTTCCTATTGCTGAAACTGTCCTTTAGAAACCCAAACTTGCTCTGCGCACCACTTCAGACGTAGCTTCCATTAACGGTAATGAAACGTATGCACCCAAACTCAGAGGAAAATATACAGTATTGTATTGTAAAGTCCCAGATCTAAATTCTGTTCTCAGCTACCACCATGCAACTTGAGTAGAGAAATTAGGTCTTGGTTGCTAAAGCAGCTTAAGTTCCCTCCCCCTGCCCACTAATATTAATGTCTGCCATACAACATTGCTTGCAAAAATAAAGATTTGCGAACTTAACCCTCTATGACAAATATGTGTATAAAATGTACACAGCTATATCAGATACTGATGGCAGGGCAGATGGAAGCTTCACAAAAGCTAGTTCACTGATGAATGTAAGACAGCAGACTAGCAGATGTTTAAATATATATATTTTTCAACCACACTGATTGAAGGTAAGACGGTTTAAGGGAAAGTATGGGTCTTTCACATCTGGGACCAGAGTCCATGTTCAGGTTGAGGTAGTGAGTGACATGAATTTAGTTATTTCAGCTCAGTCCCCAGAGGAAAAGAGTCCAGATCATACCACTCTACACTTACTGTAGTATGTGGTACATTTACTATGGCTGTTCTTTTGTTTATCCCAAATGAACGCAATCCCCCCCTTTAACCAACACACCGCATCATGCCACATTTTGCAGAAAATCTCCGTTAGATTTTTTTTGAAAGTTTATTGTTATTTTTTTTTGATTAAATTACTTGTGCCTCTAAAAAGAAGTTTCCTTATTATTAGGGCCCTACCAATTTCACGGTCATAGGTATTTAAAAAATAATAAATTTTATGATTTCAGATATTTACATCTGAAATTTCACAGTGATGTAACTGTGGGGGTTGGGTGGGGATCACAAAGTTATTGTGTGTGTGTGTGTGGGGGGGGGGGTCACCGAATTGCCACCCTTACATCTGTGCTGCCTTCAGAGCTGGGTGGCCGGAGAGCAGCGGCTGCTGGCTGAGAGCCCCGCTCTTAAGGCAGCACAGTTGCCAGCAGCAGCGCAGAAGTACGGATGGCATGATGTGGTATTGCCACCCTTACTTCTGTGCTGCTGCCTTCAGAGCTGGGCCCTCGGTCAGCAGCTGCCATTCTCCAGCCGGCCAGCTCTGAAGGCAGCACAGAAGTAAGGATAGCAATACCGCAACCCCCCCTACAATAACCTTGCAACCATCCCACGACTCCTTTTTGGGTTGGGACCCCCAGTTTGAGAAACGCTGATGTCCCCTGTGAAATGTGTATAATATAGGGTAGATTTCAACAGAGGAGACCAGATTTCACAGTCTCTGACACATTTTTCATGGCTGTGAATTTGGTAGGATCCTACTTATTACCATGAGTCTATTGCTGCCGCTCTCAGGGAATGAAAAAGCAGCACTAATTTTAAAAATCTCTAAAAAGTAAATAAAATAGCTTGTCAATAAGTCAGGATGCTATTATCTTAAGGACCAATATCTTGCAACCTTCTAGGGTTAAGGACAAATGCTTTGTATATTTGGAAGGGAGATTCTCAGTTTCCCAATGAGTTACAGACCTGGTTGCCTGGTTTGTAAGTTATCAGACCTTAAAAATGATATTGGTCCAGAACTGGCCAAATTACTCATGAGAGACAAAGCCACAACTGATTTGTACCAGTCTTCCCAAACAAGTGCCAACAAGACCTATTTGCCACACCATCATGAATTTGTTATAGGCTACATCATATTTTACAGAACTACTTTAGAGAGTTTATATTTTTATTGTTACTATTTTTATATCGTTTCACCTGTAAAGCCAGTCTCCCTTAATACCACGGGTTCAACTATCCAGCCTAGGAAAGAAGAACACTTATCACTAATAGATGGGCTAAAACACCTTTTCTAACTGTTTTGGTCACAAGATAATGAATATTAAACCTGTCACTAGCCAGGACTGAACATTGTCCATTCTGTATCTCACACCAGTGTAATTTGGGAGGAAAATTCAGCAATTAGGGAAAAACAGAAAACAGTTTTGTGGCAAGGACTCCCAGACCCCCAAAATCTTTTTAAAATGCCATCTGATTGAAGTGGCTCAGAGGTCTGGAATGTTAGGAAACAGTCACAGTAGAAATGGTTTTGTGGCCAGAGTGCAGGTGAAGTTGTAAGAGATGCACAATAAATGCTGTCATTCACATGGCTGTGCAATTTAATGTGGTTCTGCAGTTTATCACAAGCATACACCTCTCCAATAACCAGTTTTGCAGAAACACTCCAAAATATAAAATCACCTTTGGTCTGGAAAATTTCAGCTAAAAGAAAATTTTTTTTTAAGATGATTAAGAGCAACTGAAAAAGCAGTGAGGTTCTGAATAGAAGTCAGAATTCAACCTTCATTAGAGGGTTCATTACAGAAACTGCTGTAATAAATAGCAGAAACATAGTCAATATTGCATGCACGTTTTTAATGTAAAATGGGGCAAAAGCTTGGGTGTAAATTTCACTTGTCTAATGGGCAGGGATATGACCATATTGCAGTGATGTCACAGGAGAACTCTACTCTTCTTTCAAGTCCAAATGCCCTGCAGAGATGGTGTTGCAGGCAGAATTCAAACAATGCCTCCCCAAGGTTTTGATAATGCAGTTGGCCAATCTACCAGACTTTCTTCCCCTTGTCTTCTTTTGCAGTTTTCATTTTTATGAGAAATTACTGAATACAGCTAAATATACTGTATTCCCTTTGTTTCAGTGGCTAATGACAAATGCATGGAGGACATCTTGTGTTGCCTAGGCTGGCAGGGCATTTACATTGATTGATGCTCTGCTGTGAAAAAAAATGAGCTATGAAGGAATTACAATGGAGAGTCTACAAACTGAAATGGGGATGTACTAATTAGCGCTGCATTAAACAGTTGGATTTGATTTGGAGATGAAATAGCATTAGGAGTGAATTTACAGAGTTATTGATGCAAACTATATTTTAGGCATCATGCGACATAACTGTACATCACTTTGCTGAAAAAGACAAAAAATTACTATCAAGAAACAGCAGGTTCAGGTTCAGCAATCTAATGGCTTAAAGACACTAGAGGTTTAGCCTTGTAGAGTCCTCTGTTTTATTTACCATTTAAAAGAGCTGATGCTGCTGGTAAGCTTAAAAAAAAGAAATATTTTGTCCCACAGCACACAATGAGCCTGCGAAACTCATTGCCACAAGATATCATTAAAGGCAAGTGTTTATCAGCATTCAAAAGATAATTGGATATTTACCTTTATACCACCAAGAATTTTGGAAGAGATATAAATCCTCATGTTTCGTGACTTAAGCCAACTACTAACTCATGGAGGCTAGGAAAAAAATATTCTTCTCCATGGGCAACTTATCCCATAGCTGCCTACTGCAGAGTTTCTTGCACCTCTCTCTGAAGCAGATGGCACCGGCCAGTGTGAGAAACAGGATACTGGACTAGATGGACCAATGCTCGGATCTCATATGGCAATCTCATTAAACCTGTGCCTGAGACAAAAATAACAGCTCCTGGATCTCAGAGCTAGTGCACTCAGCAGTAGCTACTGCTATGACATGTAGTAGCATGTGCTAAGAACATGTAGTAGCATGTGCTTCCTTTGCCTTGCACCAGCTCACTTGTGAAAATGAGGGGCTCCCACAGCTCAGTGTTTTTAGCTATGCCAACTGCACCAGACTCCTGTCTCTTCTGCTTGTGTAACCTCCTTAGGCTACAGAAGCAGAAGACATAGGAGTCTGGTGCAGGGATTGCTTGGCTCTGCAGCAAGGGCACCCTATCATTTTAAGTGTGCCCCTACAGGGCTAGGAAGAATGGTCTTGTGCTTAAGGCTAAGGAACCAGGAGATCTGGAATCCACTCCTGTCTCTGCCACAGACTTCCTGTGCGATCTTGGGCAAATCACTTAGGGTGGGATTCACAAAAGCACTTAGGTGCCTAAGTCTGGGTTTTGCTGCTGAAGTCCCAGTTTTAGGCTCCACTGGGATCCACAAAACTCCTGCTGAACACTGTCGGTGCCTAAACTCACTTGGTGCCTAAATTTTCAGGGTAAAAGCTATCTGGGTGTGTAAGTTGCTGCCTCGGCATGTGCATCGCTGTCTCGCTGTTGGCATCTGGACACCTCTCTCCTGCTTAAGTCCCAGAATGATCCACAAAGCAGGGAAGACGGAGGTTTGACCCTGGGGTCCAAACCAATAGGCATGTACTCAGAGGTTACCTACAGATCAAGTCACATCTGAAACCTAGTCAGATGAGGAGCAGCAGGAGGTGGTGCCCACCTTATCACTTTTAGCCCAGTGGTTAGTGCACTCAACTGGGATGTGGGAAACCCAGATTCCATTCCTCTGCTAGGAGGAGAAAGGATTTGAACAGGAGTCTCCCACCTCCCAGGAGAGTGCTCTAACTACTGAGTTACAGGATAGTCTGTATCTCTGTCTCTCCTGTTGAAGCTGTTTTGCGGTGCATAAAAAAGTAAAGAGTAATTTGAGCAATAGAACTTGCCCCTGGGTCTCCCACCACCCAGGTAGGTCCCTAACCACCAGCTATAGAGTCATTCTCATTCTTTCTCTCTGTGGCCCAATGGAATAGCTCTGTGCTTCAGTTACTTATCTGTAAAATGGGCAAAATATTTTGCTACAAGGGTGTTGCCAGAATAAATTCATTAATGTCTGCATGGTGCTCAGATATTGTGATGATGGCTTCCATACCTAGACAGACAGAATCTAGACACTAACTTTAAATAATTACAGAAATATGTGATTTGAGCTATGTAATGATACCAGCTTAGAAGTAATTACGAGTGAGTAAGATTGCAAAACAAAAACTGTTTTTGTGTTAAAACCAGACATAGCTTTAATTTTTTTTCAATACAAAACAGATCTGTTTTCGTTATATGCTCTCTTTTACCAGTCACTTAATTTGATCTCCATTTCCCCTTATCTCTCATTCCTTCTGACTGCTACGTCACCACCATTTCCAGCCAAAAGGGCATGCTTGAGTCACTTCCTTAAGTAGATGACCATATCAGCCTATGGTTTGGAAAAGCAGGTTACTGTGCAAACAGTTAGGCAGTGCACCATCTTTGCAATGCCTATAAACCAAAATGTACTACACTGCCGTCAGACTGTCAAGGCTGGCTTGGTTTAAGGATTAGCTAAACATCAGACATTCTATCACACTAATTTAGAATCAATCTTGCTTCTTAGTGATGATAATAAACTTGTACAAAAAGGAGATTCATTTGTATATTTTAGCATTTTACTTCAGTCACAGAATGCAAAAACCTAACATTGGAATCAGTTTGATTTTTTTCTTTTTGTGATTGAAGATATTAAGCACTACAAGAGCATTGAAATTTCGATCTGATTAGGATCAAAATTTCTCAGGATCAAAACACTTCTTTTTTTCCCCCTACAGTTTTACTAATTGTGTGCTACTTGACATTGTGGAGTTATTCCACAGCATGATGGCAAACTATGTGAAGTGTATTTTACTGTTAGGAATTATCAACTCATTCTATTTGTTTTTCATGTGTTTGAGGTTATTAAGAGAACCAAAAATTATAACTGATGTGCGTGAGTTAAAAGGGTTAGTTCAATTGCAGCTGGTAGGCTAAATCACTAAGCAATATTTTGTATGCCAATAGGAATTTCTTATTGAAGAAGCACAAAGAAATCATGAATATATAACTGATTTTAAAGCAGATTGAGGGACAAGATTCTTTGAAAAACAGAGGAGTGGTGAACAAGGTAAATGTGGAGTGGTTTATTTTCAGAAAACCTGGATTATTCCAACTACTAGAAACCAGATAAAAGTAGATCAGAGAGAATGCTACCAAACGTATTCATCAGAGACCTTTGCTTTATGGGAAATGAACTGCCCTTGCTCACTGTTTCTGAGGAATTGTATTTCTTATAAATCAAATCATGAAGAAATAGGATGACGTTTTGCCAAGCAAAAGCTGAGGATGACAAGTATCTTTTTTGTCAGTGTCAGGTTTCTGAATTTAGACCTCAATTAGGATTCCAAAATGAAAAAGCACTTATTATATACCAATATATACAATGCTTGTGACAGTGTTCTTACAAGCAATATATTCATTTTCAAATTCCAGTACATTGTCCTACATTTGTCCAAGAGTATATTCATGGCTTCCTCCAGAGGTCTTGACTTTTCTATATCCTGTCTGGTTTCCCAGCCAGAAAGTACTTGATGTAACTGTTCAGTGAACATCATTAATTTTTTCAATTAATTGGGGACATATGCCTCAGCAGTATGTGACATCCATTCATTCTTAACAACAAACAGACTTCTTGAATCAGAACGGGGCAGTAGCAAGCATCAGTGCAATAAGAGTGGCAAGTGAAGAAAATAACATGGTAAAGTGCTACGCACTAGAGAGCAGTGGGTGTCAAATTATCTTTGTCCCACTTTGTTCTCATTGTTTCAAAGCATACTGTATACTGGGGACAGTATAAAACCAGACTCAAGAGTAATTGTATTCATTTGGGCCCCCAGCTCTAAGGCCACAGAGGGTCTCCAGGCATTGGAGCAGGTGTAATTCCACTGAGCAGGGGCCCAGGAGTCGGGTAGCGGGGGAATGTGCAGGAACTGAATTGAGCTCCCTTCACATGACATGCCTCTGTCGGTGCTCCCTGCAGGCACAGGTGTTGTCAGAGGATCCACAGCTACGAGGATCCTCCTGTCCTTTTCACAAGACTCAGAGGTGAATTGGACAATGGGGGCACTCCTGCAGCCTCAGGACTTTAGTAGCAGATACAAGGCAGCCCCAGAGACCGGAAGTGGAAGATTCCTCTTATCCCCCTCCTTGCATCTTCTTACTGCACACTAAGGCTGGGAGCTAGTGGCTGGATTTGAGCCTCACTGGACCTGTAACTCTACGGTGGCTGGGAAGTTTTAAGTCTAAAAGTGTTTTTAATGTATGTAATGAGGAACTGCATATTTCTTACAGAT
This sequence comes from Trachemys scripta elegans, assembly GCF_013100865.1. Taxonomy (NCBI): domain Eukaryota; kingdom Metazoa; phylum Chordata; order Testudines; family Emydidae; genus Trachemys; species Trachemys scripta. The sequence continues at coordinate 47,165,118 of NC_048301.1, forward strand.
AACACAACCCCTTTTCTGGCCCTGGAACTGAAAGTATGTCATATGTGCATCATCTATCATGAATCTGTCTTTACCATACAGCCCCAGTTTTTCAAAGCAGCCACTAAAATTGCACCAACGTGTATTATTTCATTTGTTCATTATTATGTGTACAAAAATCTGAGAGTTGTGCATCTAAATTAGCTTGTTAGATTCCTACCTACCCAATTTGTACAAGCAAAAGTACTTTGTCTGCACAAAGCTACGTTTTTGCATGGAGATAAACTTACATGTGAAAGCCTCAGGAATCATTTTTCAGGCTGCACTGAGATCCTTTTGACTATTTAGCCCATAAATATTGTGTTTTATTAAAATATATAATAGTAATGGTAATAGGTATGTATACTGTATGTGAGTAGTATGTTACAGATACCTAACAATAGAATTGGTTTTGAATGCAAATCTAGAAAGATTCCACATTTCCTGGAGAGGGTGGGCTTATTGCTTATGTTATACATTTAGGGCTCTGTACCACAAGCAGCTGTTGTGAAAACTAACAGATATTTTTAAAAAGGAAGTACCTGAGGACAACAGGGATTTTTATGAGTTTTATCAAAAGTTCAGTGATCCATTAACTCCCCTGTTGTTGAGTGCCCTTAACCACTCGTATGAGGAAAGGCTACTGCCTGGAACTCTGAATAATGCTTCTATAATCTTATTAAGGAAAGCCGGCATAGAGCCAGTAGAATGTGGTAGCTAGAGGCCTGTGTCACTTATAAATTATGTCTGAAAATTATTAGTGAAAATGCTGGCGACTCAGTTGCATTATCCCAGCTAATACACCCTGATCGGGTGAGGTTTATGAATAGGAGTTTGCCAGCAAAGAATACAAAGAAAATGTTAAATGTGATACAACAAGTAATATCAATTAGTGAACTAGTGGCAGTTTTTGCAATAGATGCAGAAAAAGTATGTGACAAAATCAAATGGGATTTTTTCTACACAGTTAAGTACTATGAGATGGATACTCACTCGTTAGTTAAATTGTTACACAAAGCACTGGGGTATCTGTGAAAAAACCATCATCAGAAAGTTCAATGGAACAAAACGGGGATAATATCCCCATATCTCATTTTTAAAAAAGATATTGAGCCACTGATTCAACAATTGTGGAATCACTGGGATGTAGTGTGCTGTGGAAGTAAAAGCAGGCATATGCGTAGATAGCGTGTTAGTATTCTTTTATTAGAGGAAATCCAGCAGTCTGTTTCGAACTCTAACAATATGTGCACTATACCAGCTTCCAGCAGTGCTAATGGAGTTCTCAGAATACAGTCTGATACAAAATCATAGAAATTTCGGATTGGAAGGGGCCTTAATAGGTCATTTAGTTCAGTCCCCTACATTGAGGCAGGACTAAAAATTATCTAGACCATCCCTAACAGATGTTTGTCTGACCTGTTCTTAAAAACCTCCAATGATGGAGATTCCACAACCTTCCTAGAAAATTTGTTCCAGTGGCTAATTACCCTCATAGTTAGGCAACTTTTCCTAATGTCTAACCTAAATCTCCCTTGCTGCAATTTAAGCCCGTTGCTTCTTGTCCTGTCCTCAGTGGATAAGGAGAACAATTTATCATTCTCCTCTTTATAACAACGTTTTACATACTGTAAGACTCATATTATGTCCCCCCGAGTCTTCTCTCCTCCAACTAAACAAACCCAATTTTTCAATCTTTTCTTGGAGGTCATGTTTTCTAGACCTTTAATCATTTTTTGTCCAGATCTTTTCCAAATTGTGGTGACCTGAACTGGACACACTCTAATTGAGACCTTATGAGTACTAAGTAGAGTGGAAAAACTACTTCTCACCACTTGATTACAATACTCCTGCTCAAACATCCCAGAAGGATGTCCACTTTTTTCTGCAACAGTATTAGATAGTTGATTCATATTTAGTTTGTGATCCACTGCAACCTCCAGATCCTTTCTGCAGTACTCCTTCCTATGCAGTCATTTCTCATTTTGTATGTGTGCAGTTGCTTATTCCTTCCTAATTGGAGTACTTTGCATTTGTTCTTATTGAACTGCATGCTATATATTTCAGACCATTTCTCCAGTTTCTCAAGATCATTTTGAATTCCAATCCTGTCCTCCAAAGCGCTACCAACCCCTTCCAGCTTGGTATCGTCTGCAAACTTTATAAGTGTACTCTCTGTGCTGTTATCAAAATCATTTATAAAGATATTGAATAGAAGCAGACCCAGGACAGATTCCTGAGGGACACCACTCTATATGCCCTTCCAGCTTGAGTGTGAACCATTGATAACTACTCTCTGAATACAGGTTTCAGCCAGTTGTGCATCCACCTTATAATACTTTATCTAGGCTATATTTCCCTAGTTTGCTTATGAGAAGGTAATATGAGACAGTATCAAAAGGCTTACTACAGTCAACATCAACAGAGGGTCCTGTGGCACCTTTAAGACTATCAGAAGTATTAGAGCATAAGCTTTCGTGGGTGAATGCCCACTTCATCAGACTGTCTAATACTTCTGTTAGTCTTAAAGGTGCCACAGGACCCTCTGTTGCTTTTTACAGATTCAGACTAACACGGCTACCCCTCTGTTACAGTCAACATATATCACTGCTTCCCCCATCCACTAGGCTTGTTACCCTGTCAAAGAAGGATATTAGGTTGGTTTGACGTGATTTGTTCGCAACAAATTCATGCTGTTGCTTATCATCTTATTATCTTTTAGATGCTTATAAACTGATTGTTTGATTATTTGCTCCATTATCTTTTTCAGAACTGAAGTTAAGCTAATGTCTATAATTCCTGGGTTGTCCTTATTCCCCTTTTTATAGATGGGTACTGGAATCTCTCCTATCCTCCACAAGTTCTCAAAGGTAATCACTAATGACTCAGAGATCTCTTCAGCCAGATCCTTAAATATTCTAGGATGTATTTAGTCAGGCCCTGCCAACACGAAGACATCTAACTTGTCAAAGTAAGTCTGACCTTGTTCTTTCCCTATTTTAGCCTCAGTTCCTACTCCATTTACATTGATATTTGCTATGTTAGTTGTCTGATCACTGCTAACCTTTTTGGTGAAAACTGAAACAAAAAAGGCATTTAACATTTTTGTCATTGGTGTTTTTTCTGTTATTGTCTTTCCCTCTGCATTGAGTAATGGGCCTAACCTGCCCTTGGTCTTCCTTTTGCTTCTCATGTACTCGTAAAATGTTTTCTGGTAACCCTTTATGTCCTTAGCTAGTTTAATCTCATTTTGTACCTTGGCCTTTCTATTTTTCTTCCTACATGCTTGTGTTGGATTTTTTCATATTAATCTTTGTAATTTGACCTAGTTTTTACTTTTTATATGCCTCTTTTTAGAATTTCAAGTTGTTGAAGATCTCCTGGTTAAGCCAGGGTGGTCGCTTACCTTACTTCCTATCTTTCCTATGCAGTGGGATAGTTTGCTCTTGTGACCTTAATAATGTCTCTTAAAAAAAACTGCCAACTGTCCTTAAATTTTTTTTCCCCTTCGACTTGCTTCCTATAGGATCTTACCTACCAATTCACTTAGTTTGCCAAGCTCTGCCTTCTTGAAGTCCATTGTCTTTATTCTGCTGTTTTCCCTCCTAGCATTCTTTAGAATCATGGACTCTATCATTTCATGATCACTTTCACCCAAGCTGCCTTCCACCTTAAATGGACACATTATTACTTTCCTTCCCCAATTCTTTACAAATGCACCAAATATTAATAAACATAAACCTCCCCCCCCCAAAGTCAATAGGACTTTTGCAATTTACTTCAATGGAGGCAGGATTTCATCCCTATATTTTTGTTCTGTTAGGCCTTCTTCAAATGGTCACTGAAGTCAATTGGAGTTTTTCCTTTGACTGCAACTGACTTTGCATAAGGGCAAAACAGATTTCATACAAAAGACTGTTGCTGTTATAGACCTGAAGACCTTCTGCACTGTTCTTCTTCTGTTCACATGCAAAAGGCTGCTTTTGACTTCTTTTATTTGAAATAGTGCTAAAGCTTTTCAAAAGTTACGGTACTAATGGTCCACTATGAAATGATTTTACCATCAACAATCTTCCTGAATATTTTGTGGGTTTTGTGCAACATTTTTTTCCTTAAACAATTTGCTCATTTTCTTCTCTGGTGTCTCTGCATAACCTGGAATTGAAGGGTGGATGTACCAATCTTCCTAGTTCTGCCTTTTCTATTTTATTGTCAGTGCACATCCAGAATTCGCCCAATACACCTCTACCTCGATATAACGCTGTCCTCGGGAGCCAAAAAATCTTACCGCGTTATAGGTGAAACCGTGTTATATTGAACTTGCTTTGATCCACCGGAGTGCACAGCCCCGCCCCCCCGGAGCACTGCTTTACCGCGTTATATCCGAATTCGTGTTATATTGGGTCGCATTATATCGAGGTAGCAGTGTAGTAGTTTTACTTTCCCTTTATTTATGTTTACTACTATTGGAGGATCTGCACTTGAACTCTGAGTTTCTGCATGTTCTAACCTTTCTCTTTTGTAAGTCTACCAAGAATTTCCTTTTTCAGAGTAGCAGCCATGTTAGTCTGTATCCGCAAAAAGAACAGGAGTACTTGTGGCACCTTAGAGACTAACAAATTTATTTGAGCATAAGCTTTTGTGGGCTACAGCCTACTTCATCGGATGCATGTAGTGGAAAATACAGTAGGAATATATATATATATATATATAAGAGAACATGAAACAATGGGTGTTACTATACACACTATAAGGAGAGTGATCAGTTAAGGTGAGCTTTTATCAGCAGGAGAGAAAAAGAACTGTTTGTAGTGGTAATGAAAACGGCCCATTTCCAGCAATTGACAAGGAGATATGAGGAACGGGGGTGGGGGTGGAGGAGAGGGAATAAGCATGGGAAAATAGTTTTACTGTGTGTAATGGCCCATCCACTCCCAGTCTTTGTTCAAGCCTAATTTAATGGTGTCCAATTTGCAAATTAATTCCAATTCAGCAGTCTCTCATTGGAGTCTGTTTTTTGAATTTTTGTTGTTGTAATATTGCGACTTTTAGGTCTGTAATCGAGTGGCCAGGGAGGTTGAAGTGTTCTCCAACTTGTTTTTGAATGTTATAATTCTTGAAGTCTGATTTGTGTCCATTTATTCTTTTATGTAGAGACTGTCTGGTTTGGCCAATGTACATGGCAGAGGGGCATTGCTGGCACATGATGGCATATATCACATTGGTAGATGTGCAGGTGAACGAGCCTCTGATAGTGCGGCTGATGTGATTAGGTCCTATGAGGGTATCCTGTAATTTCCTGTAATTTCTGAAGCTCTTTTTCAAGTATTCACTTTTTTTTAGTTTGCAACCCCTTGAAGTCTTGATTCTGTTTTATCATAAAAAGCAACAGGTCCTGTGGCACCTTTAAGACTAACAGAGGTATTGGGAGCATAAGCTTTCGTGGGTACGAGCCTCACTTCTTCAGATGCAAGTAATGGAAATCTCCAGAGGCAGGCATAGATCAGTATGGAGATAACGAGGTTAGTTCAATCAGGGAGGGTGAGGTGCTCTGCTAGCAGTTGAGGTGTGAACACCAAGGGAGGAGAAACTGCTTCTGTAGTTGGATAGCCATTCACAGTCTTTGTTTAATCCTGATCTGATGGTGTCAAATTTGCAAATGAACTGGAGCTCAGCAGTTTCTCTTTGGAGTCTGGTCCTGAAGTTTTTTTGCTGTAAGATGGCTACCTTTACATCTGCTATTGTGTGGCCAGGGAGGTTGAAGTGTTCTCCTACAGGTTTTTGTATATTGCCATTCCTGATACCTGACTTGTGTCCATTTATCCTTTTGCGTAGTGACTGTCCAGTTTGGCCAATGTACAGAGCAGAGGGACACTGCTGGCACATGATGGCATATAGAACATTGGTGGACGTGCAGGTGAATGAGCCGGTGATGTTGTAGCTGATCTGGTTAGGTCCTGTGATGGTGTTGCTGGTGTAGATGTGGGCAGAGTTGGCATCGAGGTTTGTTGCATGGGTTGGTTCCTGAGTTACAGTTGTTATGGTGCGTCTCCTCCCTTGGTGTTCACACCTCAACTGCTAGCAGAGCATCTCACCCTCCCTGACTGAACTAACCTCATTATCTCCATACTGATTTATACCTGCCTCTGGAGATTTACATTACTTGCAGCTGAAGAAGTGAGGTTCTTTTTACAGACTCAGACTAACACGGCTACCCCTCTGATGTTTTATCATAGGGTCTGCTAGCTTCTTCACTTTGGCTTCTAGTTTCCTCTTCAGAGTATCATCTTTTCTGCATTGTTATCTCACTTCTGATTTTGAGGGACTGAGGTTCTAGTAGGCTATGCTTCAATCATGCTCATCTTAATGTGAGCCTCTATCATCTTCTTCCATGGCCACTGCCTGGCAAATCTTGTATCTTGACTACATCTGTTTTCCCCATAGCAGGTAGTTTTTCCCTTTCCTAGCTTGAATTTGGATTCTGTCAGCTGAGATAGACAATTTGCCACAAAGTGTTTTTTTCTTGGCACATCTACATTCCTTTCCAACTGCTCAAAAAGTTGATATCTTTCTGAGTGAGGGTATGAGCCATTTCAGCTTCTGCAAGGGTACTGAAACCCAATCTTACTTCTTGAGATATGCCCTACCAGGATTATGGGTTTGCTTGGTGCATTGTTTTCCATGATGAAGGCCTATGACTCTGTCACTTTAGTAACTCATTCCACACCTAAAAGTCTTTCCAAATTAAGAGCTAAGTGCTGATGGCCCATGCTTGTTTACTGAACAATGTTGCATCATTTGCATCCAAGTCAGCAAATTTACATCAGAATGCTAGGTGGGGAATCTGGTATAAGATTGGTCAGTGTCTCTCATTATTATTACTACTTTTACTATAGTAGCACTTAAACCCCTAAGCACGATCAGAGCTCCGTTGTGCTGGATGCTGACAAGAAACATTGTACATAAGAACAGCCACACTGGGTCAGACCAATGCTTCTGCCACTATTCTGTCTTTTGACTGCAGTCAGTGCCAGATGCTTTAGAAGGAATGAACAGAATAGGACAATTTTGAATGATCCCTCTTCTGTCATCCAGTCCCAGCTTCTGGCAGTTGGAGATTTAGAGACAGCCAGAGCGCTGGGTTACGTCCCTGCCCGTATTGACTAATAGCCTGATGAACCTATCCTTCATGAACTAATTGAATTCTTTTTTGAACCCAGTTATACTTTTGGCCTTCACACCATCCACTGGCAACAAGTTCCACAGGATGACTGTGAGTTGTGTGAAGACGTTATTTCTTTTGTTTGTTTAAAACCTGCTGCCTATTAATTTTATCAGAGGACCCCTAGTTCTTACATTATGTGAAGGGGTAGATAATACTTCCCTACTCATTTTCTGCACGCCATTCATGATTTTAGAGACCATTATCATATTTCCCCCCTCCACCGTTACACATCTCTTTTCTAATCTGAATAGTCCCAGTCTTTTTAATCTCTCTTCCTATGGAAGAAGTTGTTCCATGCCCCTTGTCATTTTTGTTGCTCTTCTCTGCACCTTTTCCAATTCTAATATCTCTTTTTTGAGATGGGGTGAACAGAACTACACATAGTATTCATGGTGTGGTTATATCATGGATTTATATAGTGGCATTTTGACATTTTCTTTTATTATCTATTTCCTAATGGTTTCTTTCTGTTAGCTTTTTTGACTGTCACTTCACATTGAGCAGATGTTTTCAGAGAACTATCTGCAATGACTCCAAGATCTCTTTCTTGAGCTGTAACAGCTAATTTAGACCCTTTCATTTTGTAGGTATAGTTGGGATTATTTTCTCCAGTGGTCATTACTTTGCACTCATCAGTGCTAAATTTCATCAGCCATTTTGCCGCTCAGTCACCTAGTTTAGTGAGATTCCTTTGTAACTCTTCACAGTCAACTTTCAACGTAACTATCTCAAATAAAAGACAGCCCTGGTCCTGAAGACCTTGCAGTCCTAATAGATAAGATATACAAAGGGTCAAAGAGGAAACAGAGACACAGAGAGGTAAAGTAACTTGTCTAAAGTTACTTACACACTGCAGGTCTGTGGTAGAGTTGGGAACACAGGGTTTTCTGATTCCCAGTCTATCCACTGGATCACACTACTTCTCACACAATCTTATTGGTTCTTGTCTCACTTGCCTGAAAACTAGTGTTTCATATTCCATATTCTATTTCAGAGAAGTAGTCAGTCAATCAGAACACTATGGTCTTTTTCAAACAGGATCTTCATCTCTGCAAGGTGTTTAATTAAGTCAGTGAGTCATAAACATCTTTTAGTTCCTTACCCAGACAGTGCAATAAAAGTGTAATTTGTCATTTTTTAATTCCAATTTCAAGTGCACCCAACAGATTTCTGAATTTGTGTGTCCACTTCTGAGCAACTGCCCTATCCTCAGAGATATTCAATGTTGGGAATTTAAGGAATGCAAATGCCAGATTGCTTTTGTTTGTTTTTTTGGTTTTTTTCCCTAGATGTGTCTTTAATGTTCTTTCTGAATTTTATCTCACATTGCTATTTTCCCTTTTTCAATCATATATATTTTAGTTCCTTCAGATTTTATGGGCTGTTTCCTTTTAAGAGCTTCTAAAAGCTTGAGTCTTTGCGCTGCTGTCAACATCAAAGATGGCTGCTGCACATTTTCTGTTAGCTTCTTTTGCCTTTCACAAAGATGGCCACTGTGCTCCCAGGTTTGCAATTGCAGGCAAAAAGCAAGCAGTTTTTACTTCAGTTTTATGTGTAGGAAAACCAGTTTTCTCACTGTTTCTCCTATTGGCATATTGGATTGAACTAGTTTGTTCTCTTGGGTGTAGTGCTCTTAGACCAGAGATTTGTTTTGCCTCTTAGTAGAGAATTTCTGCTTTATTTTCTTTTTCTCATCACATACTCTGTGTCTTCACTGCCAATTGGGGTGTCTTGTGGAAATAAATCCCAGGGCACACAGTGCTCTAGCAGTATCCAGTGCAGCCATCATCTGGTTTTACTCCAAGCATATCTAAATTACAGATTAGTGGCCTAATGCTCCTCTCATACCAGTGTAAATCAGGAGCAACCCCAATGATGACAATGAACCTCAGCGAGAAAAGAATTAGCCCTGTGTCTATTTTTAAAAATTGTAAATAGGTTATAATTAAAAGGCTGGTGTTCAAATGGAAAGAATTTGGTCTCAAATATTTGGGGGTCAAGTTGCATCCATATCTGGATACAGATATGCACACACACGTGTGTGTTTGGGGCAGGGACTTTCTCTTGCTATGTGTTTGTACAACTCCTAGTCTTCTAATCCTGATTGGGTACAGATAGGTATTTAGATATTACAGGAATGGGAGCCATAAAAGTAGAGAGGATAATACACTGTATGGTTAAATCCATAGTAGTTTCATGACTCAGTTCTGTTCTGTGCAACTTTCTTAGCTACCAAATATGTTTCAGTTTTTGATCTCCATGTCATCAGTCAGAAATAAAAAAAAGCAAGTGATGAGTTTATTTTCTATATTAGGGACAGAGTTAGTCATCTCGTAGACATTAAGGAGGGACAATCATGATCATCTAGTCTGACCTCCTGCACACCACAGGCCACAGAACCTCACCTACCCACTCCTGCAATAGGCCTGTAACCTCTGACTGAGTTACTAAAGTCCTCAGATATTGATTTAAAGAATTCAAGTTACAGTTTACTCTAGTTCAAGCCGGGCCACACACAGCAAAGGAAGGCACCTCCCACCCCAAGGTCTCTGTCAATCTGACCTGGGGGAAAATTCGCTCATGATCCCAAATATGGCAATCAGTTGGACTGTGAACATGTGGGTGAGACCCACCAGCCAGACACCCAGGAAGGAATTATGTGGAGTAACTCAGAGCCATCCCCATCTGGTGTCCCATCTTCAGCCATTAGAGATATTTGCTAACAGAAGTCACGGATAGGCCTTATCATACCATCCCCTCCAAAAACTTCTTATCAAATTCAGTGTTGAAACAAGTTAGGTTTTTTGCCTCCATTAATTCCATTAAAAGGCTGTTCCAGAACTTCACTTCTCTTATGGATAGAAACCTTTGTCTAATTTCATTGGAGCAGTGCCACTGTGAAGTAAAATAAGTACTGGGCAGTACATGGAACTGGATAGCTGTTGGAGACCACCATGATACTAATCTAAGTAATTCCACATTCCCACATACATTGAGAATCTTGTATATTTAAGGAAATGACTTGAAAATATACAATAAAAAAATCACTTCTGAACCATCCTCCATTATATTAAAACAAAAAGGCAGACCCAATATGAAGATCCACAATCATGAAATGTAAATAATAGTTCAACAGCAACCAGGTGTTGTGCCAGATTATTTTGACAAAAACTGAGGTACTTACAGTCTAAGTGACTATGCCTGATCCCTTCCACATCTTCAGCATGAATGAAGTGGTAACATCTCTTTCCTACAATATCTACAGGGGTCAGATCCATGTAATCACTAATCCTACAAAGGAAAAATACAGCCTGTAATTTAAGAAGGAAAAAATACAGGAACTGTCAAATGACAGAAATAGAAATCTACAGAAAGATTTTTCGTTACTGTAGTATAACCACAAAGCCACTGCTATTTATTTGAGTGGAATACCTGTATAAACAGGACACATTCTTTAAAATAAAACTGTTTTTAATAGAGAAACCTGCTGAAATCAGTTAGTCCATTGAAATAAATGGAAAGTTATAGAAAGTTAAGTTTCAGAGCACTTCCCACCCATAGAACAAACACTGAGACAATATAATTCCATGAAATTACAACGCATCAGCAATAATTCAAAATCCTCATTAAAAGACCAAGGTTACATAATAAAATAAAAACATGTTATGTTTATACCAAATGATTAGAGACATCTTTCATTTCAACAGATTCGTCTTCCATTGGGTATATTCATGAAAAAAGCTCTTCAACCATTTCTTGGCACAAAGTCCAAACTGACATTTCAAGGGATATAATTTAAATGCTGAGACATACAGATGCCTGGGGGTGTTATCTTTTTTAGTCTTATTCATTTGGGAACTCAGCTTTCACTCCTGGCCCTTTCAACTGGGACTTTGTGGTTTATTCCACACAGAAACTTTAAAACCCTTTCAGCAGAGAGAGAGAGAGAGAGAGAGAGAGAGTACAGAAAAGTATAACAAAAACTGGAATACATGTTGAGTGAACCAGCCTGGTTTACACAAACATTTGAAAACCTGTTGTTTTTTTAAAAGTAGAAACACATTTTTGGGGTTTGAAATATAGTGTTCACCCACTAAATGTCCGTTTTGTATAACTAGAACATCTAGCTTTTAGGTTTAGAAGGCAAGGAGTTGTAGGGGGGCTGATATATAGGCTTAGTAATAGTAATGTTTACTATACAGATCCCTCAAAATGTGAATGGACTCATCTCCAAATTATATGACTGAGATTACCAATTATAGTACTAATTTTAAAGTCCGGTGAATCCTTGCAGTAAAGCCAGAGACTGTAAGAGCTGGGGTGTAATAAAAATATGTCAGCAAGTTAGTAAATTACCCATTAATTTCTCACTATCCAGAACAATCTGTTTTACCAGAGGGATGGTCCCTTGACAATCTGTTCCCACCACCCTCTCCCCACACAGTGGGTGACTGCAGCATGCTTGCTGGGGGTGGAGGGGGGGGGGCTCACCCAGGAGGGCTGCACAAACTCCCCTCTAGCTGGAATGCCCTGGCCCATTGTATTATACCAGGCATTCTGATTGGTCATCCCCAACAGCCCACAAATTTGCTGGCTGCCCCTTTATACACCTAGGAACTGAAAGACTGGGAACATTCTGCCATTCCTGCCCCTATCTCCTGCAAGCTTTTTCCTCATTTAAACTAAAGCACAGTTCAGTGTGATGGGTGCGATTGTACTGTATGTAGCTATGAGTTGCTTTCTACATCAGTTGTATTTTCTTCTGTCTCTATCAAGAGAAAGTAAATTACAAAGATTCAGTTTCAGGGAGATGGTGAATGTCTCCCAATCTAGTCAGTACATAGAATAGCCCAGTGGCACAAGATGCTTGGTGCCAGTCCTACCCGGAAGCAGAGCATGTGTTGACTTAGGACCAGATTCAGCAATCCATTGCTGTTCAGGGGAGCATTTTATCATGTGTCTAATGTTAGGAATGTACTTTAGGCCCATAAGCATGTGCCTAAGTGGTTTGCTGAACAGGAATGGATTTAAGTACAGGCTTAAAAAATGTGCTGAATTGGGACCGTATGGTCTGAATCACATGACAAGGCCTGGGAAGCCAAAGGCAGTTTTACTCTTGCAACTATGCAAGAGACAATGGGGTCACTTGAATCGTGATCCAGCTCCACTGAAATCAATGGGAGTCTTTCCATAAATGTTAATGGAGGATGGATTTGAGCTCTGGTCTGTATTTAATTTGGATCAAAGAAGGTAGGGTTTTTGGTCAGGAAAGCATCCACAGCTCTTCCTTACAATAGGGACCACTTGCCTTTGTACTGATTTTGAACCTAGTTATGTCTATAATAAGGTTGTGGCACATGTCATTTCCCCTAGAATTGTCACAGTGTCTTTGAATGGCATAACTGTGATCAAGAGTGGAGACTTTCCTGCTGACTAGTAGTTCAGTAACTGGATAAAACAGTTCAGCAATTTCTGCTACAATAGGTTAGTTAGGCTTGTAAATATAGTTCTAACAGCAACAAGAGATCCATTTACCACAATATACAATTCTAGGGAATAGGAGCTGACCAAAATCTATATTTAGGTTGCCTATCTATTCCCATTATTAAAAAAAAATTCTAAATACTTTCTGAAGAACTCTAATGCCTCCATGTTTTGCACTTGCTGTCTTCCTGAAAATATGTTCAGTTTTAGCTCAATAATAAGATGTAGAAAATCACCATTTGCATTATGTTTACTAGAGCTTGGTAGACCCTTTGTGCTAAAAAATTCAAACATTCAGTTTGCACTATAGAAGTTGGATGGTGTATAGAGACTGAAATAGGGGACTGCAAGAAGAGAAGAGCTGGGTTTAGTGGTTAAGGCAGTTGAATGCCACTCTAGAGAACTGGATTCTATCCCTGACCACAGAGTTCCAATCTGATGCTTGGCAAGTGAACTAGAACTAAAAATTTCACAACTGGCCACAAATTTTGTGTTCCTCATTTTCTGGGAGACTAACATGAGACATCTGGGGCCTGATTTTCAAAAGAGCAGAAGGCTCACAACTGCAACTGAAGTCAATGGGAGCTGTGGATACTCAACACCTACAAAAAACCAGGCCCAAGATGTCTCAAGTTGGGTGACTAGTCATTGTAGCACCCCAAGTTAGCAGTCGTTTTGTCCTTATTCTCTCTTTGCCTCACTTTCCCCATAATAATATTCTCCTATCTCATAAGGAGTTGTGAAAATAAATTAACTGATGTTTGAGAGACACTTGGATACAATGGGGATAAGCACCATAGAAAAGACTGTGAAGAAATTAATAATTCAGTATTCAACACAGGGTTTAGATGGTGTGCAGTAAATAAGACATGGATCAACATATTGAATAAGGAGAATAAAAAAATATTTAACAGCTGCTTCATTCATGGAGTACCATCCATCCTGTACAATAAATGCAGAAAAAATAGTATATGACTATGTAATTAAAGACTGCATCATAATGCATCTGTGCAAGGGGGAAGAATTAAGGTTGCATGGCATTTTCTAAGCTGAGTGCTTAACTATTGCAACCCTAGTAACTTTTTTTTAACTAAGGTGTTTTTGTATGTATCAGTATATTAATACTGAAAAGTCCAAGTAAGTCTTTTAATAACTCCCTAGTCACTCTGTGCACTTGTTTCTTCCTTGGCCTTGACCTTTCCAATGGTCTGAGTGTCAGAAAATATTGTATTATAAGTACTGTACAATAAGTCAAATAAAGCAAGTGAACTGTGGAACCTGATCCACAACCCATGAGTTCAACAATAACACGAGAAAAAAAGCTAATTAGTCCAGATGTAAGAAGGAAAGAGGGTTTGTATTTTTAACTAAAAAGAAAAAAATCAATTCACAAGATAAGAGTGACGTTGTGTGTCCATCAAGGCCACCAAAATGAGAACTAAGAGATAGGACATCAAAGTAAATCAATTTTGTGATTACATGAATGAGAATGATTTTGTTATGGAAATCATACACAAATCAAAGCTGGGATATAAATATTGTTGCATTACTAAACCACCGAAAAATAACTTTATATTATGCTGCTTAATTTATTAATTTAGGGCCAAATCCCATGGCACTCCAACCCCTATGGGCAGTTTGTTTCTTGACAGCTAAAAATAGCAGCTGATTGAGAAGTAGGGACTTGATTCTACCAAGTGCTGAGTACACTTGCCCTGATCCCATAAACCCTGTAAGTTTATGCTTAACTTTAAGCTCATGGAGAGTCCCACAGCATTCAATGCTTAAGTGCTTTGCTGGCTTAGAGCCAGAATGCTCATTATTAAGTAGGCTTGAGTCCTAGTAAAGGATGCTCCATACAGGAAACTATTTCTGCAGATCTTTAGGGAATGTTGGTAGATCGGTGAAACACGCAGATCCATAGAGACAAAACCCCACACTAGGGGAGTATCATGCCATGTGTGTGCACTGGGACTTTTCAGCTTGGAAAAGAGGCGACTAAAGGGGGATATGATAGAGGTCTATAAAATCATGAGTGGTATAGAGAAAGTAAATAAGGAAGTGTTATTTACTCCTTCTCATAATACAAGAGCAAGATACCACCAAATGAAATTAATAGGTAGCAAGTTTAAAACAAACACAAGAAAGTATTTTTTCATGCAATGCACTGTCAACCTCTGGAACTCCTTGCCAGAGGGTGTTTTGAAGGCCAATACTGTAATGCGGTTCAAAAGGGAGCTAGATAGATACATGGAAGAGGTAGGTCCATCAATGGATATTATCCAGGATGGGCAGGAATGGTGTCCCTAGCCTCTGTTTGCCAGAAGCTGGGATTGGGTGACAGGCCATGGATCACTTGATGATAACCTATCTGTTCATTCCCTTTGGGGCACCTGCCATTGGCCACTGTCAGAGGACAGGATTCTGGGCTTGATGGACCTTTGGTCTGAACCAGTTTGGCCGTTCTTATGTTCTTATGCTACTTCTCACTGTGACCATTGTGTTAGTAGCTGTGGTTGTGCAGGCATCCTGACCAGTTCAGGATGAAGATTCAGCCCTTGATGTTTGCTCTCCAGAAGTAAACTCTTTACACAAGCTTTGATTTTTTCCCCAGCATTTGACCCTTAAGAAGGTAAAAGCAATGACCATGATGTTCTACTTGGTTGCCTAGATTAGACATCTAAATCTATATTTAGGCACCTAAATAAAAGTGATCTGATTTTCATACAGGCATCCACAACTCATACTGAAGTAAATAGGAGCTGGATGTCAGCTCAGTACCTAAGAATTAGGTCACTTTTATTTAGGTGCCTAAATATAGATTTAGATGTCATCCAAGTTTGAAAATTTTGACCAAAGCTTCTGAATTTTCATAGGTTTATATTCTTATTTCACCAATAAATAATGCAAATCTAAATAGGGAAATAACCTGCAAATTGCAACAAAGAGTCCTGTGGCACCTTATAGACTAACAGATGTATTGGAGCATAAGCTTTCGTGGGTGAATACCCGCTTCGTCAGACGCATGCAACCACGAAAACTTATGCTCCAATACATCTGTTAGTCTATAAGGTGCCACAGGACTCTTTGTTGCTTTTTACAGATCCAGACTAACATGGCTACCCCGCTGATACTTGACAACCTGCAAATTAATTCCCCATCATATGACTTTTGCAAGACCTTTTGAGTATGGCTTTTACAGGACCCAGAAGTGAGACACCTCCACCCAAACCACCACCCAAACACACCCATGTACAGTATGAGTTTGGCTTAGTCTTGTGTGTATGGCAAATATTCTTTTGGGGCATAAACTCTATAAAAGAGGTAATGTCACCTGCATGGCAACACACTTTTAGAATAGGAACAAGAACATTTAAGTCAAGAGGAGAAGTGGATGCTCAGCACCTCTGAAAATCGTGCCCACTTATTTGGTGCCTAACTGTAGATTTAGGTATCTCATCTTAGACACCAAAGTTTTAAAATAGGTCTCCCTATTTTTTGGTTATGTAGTTGTGAAGATTTAAAAGTAATCCTAAAAATAAATGAAACCCTGTTGCAAAGCTGGCTAACTAGCTACAGAATAAAATGTAAATGCTTTAAAAATGCCCAATATATTAGTTAATTGATCTTGTTTCATAATGGGGGGGGGGAAATAACTATGCACCTGGTTCTGCTGTGGATCAGGGATCTTCATTCAAATCTTTTCACTAAGAAGAGAGGAACAGGCCACAGACCAAGACTTGAGTAAAGTCACGCCTGCTTCCTGCTTCTCAAAGCAGGCTCACAAAAGAATCCCTGCAAAAGCAGGAGTAGTGCTTCTCACCTCTTCTGATCCAGTGATCTACTGTGACCATCCAATTCAGCTTAAGTAACGGCACTTCCACTTCACACTCCCCAGCCAGCTGTCACTAACCTCCATGAAGCTATTCAAATAGTGCTTATTGCTACCCCCAAGCATGCTGCCAATTTTTTTCTACAGCCACAGCTGTGCTGCTCCTGCTTCCCCCATGACACCACCAGTGGGGCACTAGCAGCCTACTCCACATATTCAGGATTGAGTGCTTCTGTTTTCTGTAGCCCCACTGGTGGTGCTGTCACTGCCCCTTTCTTTAGCCCCAGAAGAGGACTTCCTGCTTCCTGATGCCTCAGCGGGTTGCCTCAATGAATGGCTAGCCTCCTGACTAGACAGGTTGCTACTGGCTTCCCAATGTCTAGCAATGGTGTTTCCACTTCCTGCTGTCCCTGCAGGCAACATCCACTTTCCATATGGCATTTGCTGTGGTACCACTATCCCTAATGTCCACCAGTGGAACTTCTGCTGTGCAAGTAAGCTACCAACATTTTTCCCACAGTTCCATCAGTGACGCTTCTGCTAACCTAGTGGACCTCGTTCTCTGCTGTCCCGTGAAGAGGCACAAAATGCAGATGCCTCATCATTAATTTTAGTGACATCGCATAAATGCTATGTCCTAGCATTCAAAATAAACACCATCAGCAAATAGAAAAAAGTTACTTGATAAAGTTCTCTCTCTGTTCACCTTATAATAGCAATAACATCCTCAGCACAAGGCACTTCCTGGGGAATAATGACCAGCTAAGTTTAATGGCTCCACTACACCTTTAGCTATCAGCTTTTCCCAGGTGGTCACCAATCCTCAATCAGTGCTCAGTGCCTGGACTATTTGTTATCTATCTTAGGTTTTTCACAGGTTCCTCTCACAGGAATCTTAAGGCCTTACTGCTATATGATGATACAGCGATACTGGAAAGTTTTTTAAAAAATTGTTTAATTTTTTAAAAACAATTTAGTATTCATACAAAATGCTAGATTGACAGCAGAGGAAGATTAAATCTTCCAAATACTGCCCAGGCAATTCATCTCAGACCTGACCTGAAAGGGTAGTTCATTTTCCACATCCATTCAATTCTTGGCTCCTTTGTTGAGGCTGCCAACAAAGGTACCAATAACTGGGGGGTGATTTTGTGAAGAGGAGACCTATTCATTAGGAACTGGACTGATACCAACAACTCATTTCACAGAGGCCACTGGAGAGCTGTCAAATGGTAATGACTTTCCATCACTATCAAGATAGGTCAGATTCAAGCCAATGACTATGGCAAAAGGTTCCATCTGTATACTACTCCTAATCCCCTAAACTATCTGTGTAACTGCTAGATTACACTACATAATCTAGAAGTTAGTGCAGTGTACTTGCAGGCAGGAAGCCAGCATTCTAACCCTAATTTTGCCATTAACTCTCTACGTAACCTTGAGCAAATTGCTTTCTGTGGCTCAGTGTTCCCAGTTTAAAAAATTAAGATAATATCTCCCATCCTTGTAAAGTGCTTTGAGAGCCTGGATAAAATATGCTTTCTAGTTGCAAAGTACTATTATTATTACAAATATAGTTTAGAACATGATAGTATAAGATAATTTCTTAACTGAAACTGCACATTTATTTTAAAAGGCCTAAGGCTCTGATTCAGCAAAGCACTTAAGCACATGCTTATGTCTATCCCTTTTCAGAAGAGCACTTAATTATGTGCTTAAATGCTCTCCAGAATAGAGATAATTCCTGAATTGGAGTCTATGTTAGAGAATTGTAACCTTCTAATTATGCTATCACATCAAAGGGTTGCATTACTCCTGTTGGCAATTCAATTCTTGATGGTAGCTCCTCCTGTCAATGGGTCCTTGGCTAGCTCTTCTGCTTGTTCCCAACTTTCCTTCTACACTTTAGGCTCCTTCCATCCCCAGCCTATGAGTTTCTTATTCCCTGCCTTCTAGCCAACTTCTCCTCAGCTCTTCTGTCCATTCTTTCCCTTATTCTGGACCCTATTTCCAGGTGCCCACTGCACCTGATCCACTTTGAACCCCAATGCTCCTTCCTCCACTTCTCTAAAGTATCTGTCTCCCCCCCATCAAACCCTCATTCCACCTGTCACCCAAAACTGGTTTCCACTCCACTCCTTTCTCCCTTTGCAATGCAAGTCACCATCTAATCTCATTGTACAATCCCCCCATCTCCTGCTTCCAATGACATTGTCCCCCAACCTGTCACCTGCTCCATCTGACCCCTCCTAGCAACCAAGTCCTCCATTCCAATAAGCAGAGATAGAATTTCAAATGAGACTGCATCTTCTGCAAAGTATTTCAGGAATGTAGGCGAATTAAACTTCAAATAGTACGTTTCCTTTTTTTTTTCATTTCCAAATATAAAGACATCATGAACCTTGTCATGTTAATGTTAAAAAATCGCCTTCACACTCCTCCGATTTTAATAATTAATAACGACGACAGTGAATTTAGTGCTCTCATATGGCACCAGGAGTCTGATCTCCACTGTTTACCAAGCCATGGAATACAGAGTACACATGCAACACTGAAAAACGAGAGCTGAAATGCTGTACCTATTTTCACAGTAAATGATATTGAGGTCCATATTTACGCGAGTAACAAACATGTGGCAGTCGATTCTGACTTCATTGATTGTAGGAGGTGGCAAAGCATGAGCCACAACTACAAGCCCCATGATTTGGCTAGGGACTGTCCGCCCGTGGGACAGTGACACTCTCAGTCGTAACCGGCCTGTTATATGGATCACCTGCAAAATAAAAAGAATAAAAGAAACCCCAGTCAATTCATGATGCAAATGTGACATCATCTTTTTTAAAGGACAACATTGTTATTCTAAAGAGCACTTAACTCCATCAAAAATTATATTTAGTAACTGCCAGGATCAGTGTTAAGCTTATTAATATTGGCTGTCAACATGTCCTAAATGTCCTCATGGCAAGAAAGAAGAAAAGTACATAATAGCCAAATGTTTCAATTTATCAAATCTAAAACTCAGAACTTCTGTGTTATTGATTTTTTTTTCAAAGAAAGAAAGAAAGAAAGGACAAATTAGAAAATCAAGGGAATGAAGTAAGAGATATAAAACTGAAGTAATGAGGGTAGGAAGGGAAGACTAATTTTAAAACATTTGGAGATTAAAATGTGAGACAAAAGGAGCAACAGTTTTGAAACTTTTCCAGGACCCATTTAATTGAATTGCCAGTCATCTACATCTTAGAGACACTACTTACATCCTTGAATTACTTCTTTGTGGTTGGCAATACAAGAAGCATGAGCATGCAAGTGATCAATGGGTTCCACAGAGGCGCCTTGAATGGGTTCTCTGCACAGACACCAAGCATTTTACAGCTGCAGAGTTACTAGTCAAGCAGTGATTTAGCTTAATGCACTGTGCATGTGCTGAGAACTTTTGGAGCTGAATGAGAGGCAGAGGTTTTCTTTCCCCTATTTACACGATGAACACTAAGCAAAATATACCCAGGAGATCCAGCTGCTCCATTTGAGATTGCAACTCAGTGCTGCTTGCTGAAGCTGAATGATTATGAAACTATGGGAAAGGACTGACCTATAATTTCTGACTCAACTGCCTTAGAAGCCTTACTGTGGACAAATAAAATGATGTGCTTTGAAAAAAAATTAAAATGAATAGTACTTGTGACAGGTATCAGATTGGCAGCTTGGGAGACTGCAGGCCTATATTCGCACAACAGGGACATCATGGGCAGTGGCAGTGCAAACTGTCCACACCTTTTACCCTGACAGCATCTCAATATCAGCCTGGAAAGAAGGCCTCGAGGACAGAGAGTTCAGACTCTATGGTGCATTCAGCCCTCAGCATCTCTACTGAGAGTGCCAACAAAGATGCCAACATGTGCCAACTGTGATGGTGTGGATACATATCCACTGGGAACTGAAACTCATTTCACAAAGATAAGATAACAGTCTGCAGCGTTTGGTCACTACTGATAGGAGAGCTATTGTTAGTGGTGAGTGAGTGGTAAAAGACTCTGTTCCACTGGCAATCTCTTAAACCATGTAGTGCACCCAAAATTAAATCTCATTAAAGCTAATAGATCAATGAATTAAAGCTTGAATTTTTTTTTATTCAAAATCTTTAAAAATCTCTCTTTTATCCAATATTTTACATTTGTGACCACAGTCAATGAGGTAGTTCTGAATGGGGAGGATGATTATCTTGTGGTTTTGTCCATTTCAGTTGTAGATTTATGATCTTCCACATCTGAGGTAATTATTACCTAAATTCATACTTAATGCACCTTCAGGGGGCAAACTATTTGGTGAATATTTGAAGACATTCCTAGAAGCAGGGATGCAAAAATACCATTTCAAACATACAGTTTTTGCAAGACCTTATTAAATAATGAAGAAATAGCTAAAAGAAACAGGATTTACTTCACAAGAGGGATACAAATAGCATACTTTGCTCCTTCTAGCTAGGCTTACACATATGCTTATTTACCATTATCTCTCTCACTTTATCATGCAACTTCAGCTTACTGCAGAAACACAAATCTGTAAATGCTTGGAAAAAATGTTGCTTTTTAATGAAACCAGAAACAACGTAAAAAATAATCCTATGCTCAATGTACTAGGCTAAGTGCATTTTTTTTTTTTTTTTTTTTTTTAGAAATGCCTATGCTAAAATGTTTGAAGTTGGCATTGGCACTTGGGGGGAACTTTGAGATACATCTTACTTAAGATTCATTTTTTATTTCCCACACCTATTTTTGGAATACTCCATGTCATTCATTGCTAAATGTCAAAAAGATTTGTTTTTGAACAAGTGCTTATTAAATTGGTATCCAGTTTTTCCTTGATCTTTCAGTGAAACTGCAGCTCTGAGTTTGTATCACCATCACTAGGGAATGCCCAAAGCTAACTCCGCTATACTCAAGCACTGCTGAACTCTGGGAAAGTTTGTAATTGGATTCAAGCCATGCAACTGGTCTCTAACTCATGGATTGAACCATGTCCTCAGTATGAGTATAAGAAACAGCTTCAAATTTTGGGGGAGGTCAGGTCTGCTTTTGAATTTTGGCTGTTGCGTTGGGAAAATCTGCAACAAATTCCTGTCAGTTATGACACGTGTTCATAGAATCAATTGAATCAGTATTAAAAGAGGTGGGAACTCCAGTTCAAGCAAAGTTCTCATGGCTGAAACATCTTCTATCTCCACTTTAGTCAAACCCATTCTGTAACAAATCTAATTGGCCGTAATACTAGTTTTAGCTGTCAGAGCCTTATCTATATTGTGCCTGTCACCATTTTTAACACTGATTCAACGGAACTAGCATTAGAACTGGTAGAATTTTTTGGGTTAATTACCTCCCTCATGTCCGATCAATCCCATAGCAGCAGATCATAACGTCCTATACAAAGTACTATAACTTTAATGAACATTAAGTGGAAATATAAACTGTTTTGTACGTTCCCAGACAGGCTTGTGCAACCCGTACTGCTGCATCTTTACTGCTATCTTAGCCATGCAGGTATGCTGACCCATGCTGCAAATCACATTTCTGATTGCAGTGTAAACCTAACCTAACAAAACTTATTTACATTAACCACTGTGCAGCTTCCCCCAAAACTCTGTCGGTGCACCTCCCAAGTTAATGGGGTGCACTGAAGTTAATGGTAAGACTCCCATTAACGTCAGTGGTAATTGGATCAGGTCTCTAGTCCAGAATCTGTTTTGATCAGAGACCGTTAGAAGATGCTGCAAACTGTTTGGTGATTCTGATCTGAGGGGCCTATAAGCCTGCCAAACAGAGCCTCGCTTGTGACCTGATCTGCATTTGACCTTAAACACAGGTTAGTGCATAAATTCATCCCATCTCTATTATTGCTCATGGTGTCATCCAGTCCTATTCAACTTCTATTTAAAGGCACAGGTGTGTGAACCAAAAAACATTTCATAACAGTAGGACTGTTAATGTATAACGAGTATAAGAAGTATAATGTTGTAAAGGCGTCAAGATGAAGCAGTAAAAAAAAAAAACCTATTAAAATCTTCTGCACTAAAAAATGGAATTCTCTTGTTAAAAAGTATTCTAAATTAACTCTACCTGACACTCACATATTTAAAAAAAACATTGCTTTGCTTTTGTTTCTTTTTCTCTGATACAAAAATGGATGTACAAGATGTTGTAACTACATGTAAACACAATTGATGATGAGTATGCTTGGACAAATATATATTTCTTTTCCCTGCCATATGCTCCTCTTAGTCATCTGTTAGCAATAAGCACTTAGATGTGCTCTACTAATGTCTACTCATTATAAACAAGCACATCACAAAGACCTTGATAAAACCTTCCCTCTGTCAATACTTAAGGAAAGGAAAGCCCAGTAATTGAAAAATACATCTGGAACTTGCTCATCGTACTTTAGAGCTAAATCTCACCTCTAGAGATGGAAAGATTTTCTTTATCAAAAGACATCTTTAAATATTATGTCTATTATTTTTCACATATATGTGATGTAAGGAGTAAGGACATGTATTACCCAGGGCAATAAAAACCTGCAGGCATGAACAATCTGTGAATTTCACCTTTCAGATTTTCCTATGTTCTTCAAAAACTTAAACTTCCATTAAAAAGAAAGTTACAAACTATGTCTTTTGGTCCATATGTAAATCACTGTCCTGGTTTGCCATCAGATTTAAACCAGCCCTTTGACAGAAATGTCAACTCAGGCTATTTGTCTTAACGGGGTGTTAACTTCTGGGTATTCATGTGATCATTTAGAACCAAATTTTCTCATGAGGATCATGTATGAAAAATGTGCAGAGCTATTGTGCACCCCTATTTGTGTGCAAAGATAGGTAGCTGTGTATATAAAACGGCTAAATGCACATGCACATGGCTACTTCGGTGTCTCACCAGTCAACCAACACATGCATTTATCCAATTAACACACAGTTAATTAGTGTGTGCACAAGTGCTGATATTTTGCTCATTCAAATAGTGATACTCTATCTTTTGTACGCCAGTGACATGGAATTCTTTCAAACTATGAACACTTATTTTGAGCCACTGAAGTAAACCACAGAATATTTTTACAAAATTATAATTAAATTTCTCTTTATTCTTTTTTTAAAAATTAACACTTATTTTTAAATAATCACATAACTATTTACTAAACATTTTATATAAGTAGTAAAGCCCTTTCCTGACCTGAATGGACACAGAGGACTACAGTGCCTTTGTAACTGATATGACTGTTTGTCCTGAGACTGGTAAAAGAAAGCTCACAGAACCAGAAACCTAAAGATCATTCCACCCTTTCCTGCTATTTGTGGCCAGCTGTCTTGTGTTTTTCTTAATATATATAAATATTTCTTCTCTCTCTCACACACACACACACACACATATATAATGGGACAGGACAGGCAGGTAGTCCATGAACCTATACAACTAGCTTAGCAACTGGGTGCAGCAAGCTCACTATTAATGTTATTCAAACTGAATACTGAGTGAGCCTTATCTATCAACCATAAAAGTTGTGGCCTTCAGGGCCCATTGAAGCACAAGTCCGATTTCAAGTAGGACATATAGTATACTTAACAGATACATATTTTTTTTAGTTCAGAGTCTTCTTTAGTAGCTGCAATCCCTTCATATACACCTGCCAAACTCACTCGGAAAACAAAAAATGGGTTTAAAATGAAATTGTTAACACATCTGGACTCAGGGCGTATTTTGTGTTTAAAAAGTCAACATTTATCACACAGTGGTTTCTGAGACACTACAGTTACTTCCCTCTCCTTTCAGCAACTCACACACCCCTCTGGGATAATTAAAGGCATGGTGGCCACTACTTCATCCTTGGAGATATTATATAGCACTTCCCATCTACACATGAGACATATTAATGCATCTGAACAGCAGTGGTTACTCTGGACATGTCCCCGGCCCCTACACAAGAATTCCCCCAATGAATTCCCCTGGAATCATACAGGTTCCACTGCAAGAGGGTGAACTTTACTAGTGGAGGAAGAGGAGCAATTGGCCTACAAGTCTGCTTTTATGCCACTTCCCCTGCCTTAGCCAGAATTTGACCTGTAGACTTTCCTAAAGGAAATGCAGATGAATTTATTGTGATAAAGAAGAATTTACATCAATAATTAACCTACAGAGATAAGAAATCCAGGCTTTTACCCCAATAAAACACTGCCCATGTGGAAAAATGGATAAAAGAATCACCCTTTAACACCTTTGATTATTAATTTAACCAGGCATACCACAGTTGCTTATTATAATAAAATATATGGGGGGAAATGCTGAAAATCCTATGAATAAAATGATTAAGGGCCTGACACTGCCCTCCTCTTTCACATTGAGAAGTTCCTTCCTCTGTGTGGTCATATTTGGATGAATGGGAATACCAGAAGATTAAGCTACTCCTTCTCAATGTGAGTAAAGAATTGGGCCCAGAGTGTAATAAAGAAACAATTCTTAAAGCTGCCATTGTAAAAGTAATGGGCTGTTTTTAAATGGGAAAAGTCATAAAGGTCTGGGAAATGAACAGCAGAGCAGAGGTAGTTTAAGAATAATTAATAATAATATATTTTGACATCAAAATTGTATATAGTAATAGATTTAATATAATATAAAAAAGCCCTATTTTAATGCTGACTTTTCATTCTATTTCGTAACAGCATCTGCATTGTTTTATTATAGGATAATATATTAGCTTTCATTGTTTATCTGCATAGTATACTGTTATACACATATATTCTTATTATATTTATTGTTTGCATCTCAGAATTAGATCTGAGGTCCAATCCTGCACTGAGGCTATTTGTGTGAATAACAGTTGCAGGATCAAGAGACCTGGTTTTCCCTTTGCCTGAAATAGTCCAGTTCTCCACCCTCTTGTGAAGAATAGACTTCATCCTTTTCATTGTGAAATACATTATAATTCATTGTCACAGCAATGTAAGTTCTCTTTCCTTTGGTGTGATTTTGTATTAATTGGACTTGTAAAACATCCTGGTTTCGTCTCAATAGAAAGTGATATAGTGTTGCTATTAAAGAAATCAGCCATATAGCATAAACTATCTATGGGAATCTAATATACATATTTTTTCATGGGATCATACATCACAACATTTTGTAATCATGCCTACTACAGCTGGGATTATAAAACTATTCAATTTCATGATCAAAACCATAAATAGAAGACCAAACATTCCACTATTAAAAAGTATTCTTTGAATATGTGTGTGCTGTTAGTAATGCGACATGCCAGGTTTTATTTTTAATACCTTTGAACCCTTTTCCTATTTAGATGTCTTAATAACAACTCAGCCTGTCAGCAGTGCAGTACTTTTTCATATTCCAAAGCCTACAAATAAGCACTTCAAGAAGATCAACATTACAAAAAAAAAAAAGAAAAGAAAAAGAAAAAAATTAAAATTGAAATCACCACACTGCAACCTGAAATAGTAGCCATGAAAAATTGGTTTTAAAAAAGAATATTTTTTGAAGTAATTGGCACAAAGACTGTTCTAGTGTAGATTGCTGCAAGAGCGCTCTTGGCAAGAACATCATAAGCACTAGCAAAACTTTAATATGCTCAAGCAGCCAAATACAAACTGACACCAGGAACCCAAGTGTGGCAACAAACAGGAAAAATATAAAGTATCTCAATTTAATACAAACCTACATACAAAGGGATCAATTTTTACAATTCATGGTTTAGCATACAATACAGCAGTCCTGAGAGTGAATATAGAGTAGTTATACATAAGAAATTAGAATGATCAAGTCTAGGGAATTTCTCAAGAGTCCTTTTGATATGTAATACAGCAAGTATAATGACTAAAAAACCAGACATCAATGTATTAAATGAGCTCAGGTTGAGATCTATTTAGAAAAGACAGGTTTAAGCTGGAAGAAGAATCTCTTTGATATGACCTCCAGAGCAGACCATTTGCTGAAGGATTCAAGATGAGCAGATTTACCCTTACACATCCACTTGCTACACAGCTGTTTTTAAATCTACACTCTAAAATAAGGTTACTACATACTCTCACTGTAGAAATAAGGCCTGTACAATACAAAAGATTAAGAACCGAGGATTTTCTTGTGTTTCTAGCAAGGCTTAGAATTCACTTGTATGCGGAGTTCCATGGATAACAAGAAACATGGGTAAGTTTAAAAATTAGCTAATGTAACTAACTCCTATCTAAATTATCTATTGCAGAATCTAAATATTGCTGGTCTAAGCTGGGAATCTGGAGCTCCTCAGATTCTTTCTTAGTCTGAATATAAAAAATAACCTTGATTTGTGGCCAACACTTATTTTAACTCAAACTCAAAAGATGGCTCCAGTTTTACAGCTTTGGTGAGAAAGATTTTTCCCTGCGAACCCCATGGCGTTCAAATGTGTCGTATTTTTTTTCTCAGGGAATGTTTGAAGTCCCCTTTAAAAATAATGCCTCGAGGATATTTTTTTCCCTAATACCATTTAAAGAAACTTGAAAGCATTTGGTTCTTGAAGTGTGCAGAGTTCTAATGAAGCAATCATCAACTCTGCCCATGCACACAATCTCACCAGCCGCTTCTCATACCAAGATTCTGACAGTTCTTTTAATATGAAATTAAACTTGCAAAAAGGTCTCTTATTTTATCTGCTACAATGCAAAGGTTTACTGGACTGGTTCAAAAACATGGCTGGCTCCATCCTTCTGCAGTTGAAAGATGGTGAAAAGGTTAAAAAAAAAGTTGGCCAGGATCAGATATGTCATTGGCAATGCAGTATTATTGTACTAAAGATAACCAATAATAAGTATTCTTCAGAAGTATTGTCTGCATTCCTATCATGGGAGGGAGAAATAAAGGATTTTATTTGATGTAGTTCTTAGCAGCCAAACCATTACCTTAGGTGATTCTCTGCACAGCAAGCAAGGACTAGATAAAACAAAAATATTTTATATTAAAGTATTTTCCCCACACATAGAAAAAGGGTAGAACATGCTGTTGTCTGTAAAGAAAGAAATGGATTCCCCAAATCTGCCTCAATTAAAATAATGTGTGTATGTTCTAACTCATGGTTTTTCAACCAAGGGTGGGGTACAACCCCCAAAAGGGTCATGGGAAGGTTCAGGATGAGTCGCAGGCAGCAGACCCTTGCTTTGTGGCTAGTTGGGAGGGTAGGTCTCAAATTTTTTTGTTTTAAGATGGGGTCACGATATAGAAAAGTTTGAAAACCACTGTTCTAACTCCATTAATACTGTGGTTTTATTGCTTGTGCTAATGCGGTTTGCTGCAGGCAGTGGCGGATTACCATATGGGCCTATGCCCCAGAGCCCCAGCCAATTGGGGGGTCCCTGCAAACCGTAACTCCAGCTCTGCCTCCTGCTTCTCGTCTCCCTCCCGCCGGGGTCCGGCCACCTGCTCCTCCTCTTCCCCTTCCCCCTTGAGGCCCCGCCCGCTGGCCAGGTCAGACAGATGCAGGAGCTGTGGTAGCATAAGCACTAAGCATATTCCTCCTGTGTAGAGCTGCCCTCCGCACTCCAAGCCCCTCTTCTTCCCCTTCCCAGGCCCCCTGAGCCCCTCTCCCTCCCACTACCCTCCAACCCCTCTCCTTCCCCCCGTTTTACACATGGGTATAGTCAAGTGAAACACAGAGGTTAAGTGAATTGCCTGCAGTCAAGCACAAAGTGAATCAAGTATCACTGCTGAGAACTCAAGAATCCTGACTCCCAGTCTCCAACCTTTACCAATAGACAATAGTATTTTAATAAAAATACTCATGTCTCAGCTATTACAATATTTGGCACTTAGGCAAAGTTATCTGGCATAATGTTGTAGTATGTGTACACATTCTCACTCACCTGAAACTACAGGCTCCAAATCCACTGCCACAAGTATCAGCAAGGTTATTAATTCAAAACCAAACAATGTATTGACAAGATGACAACTTTAAGATAGCCACATTTTTAGCGCATTGAACCATTTATTTTCAATTATTTATTTCTATGCCACCTGGACAGCTGTGCAGAGCCCCGGACCTTCCACCTGCCCTGGGCGAAGAGCTGGGGTGCCCGAGAACAGCCCCCAGCCCGTGTCCCTGCCTCAGTGGGCAGCTCTTACCATGGCCTGACTTTCGGCCAGGCCAGGAGGCTGGGTTATGGGGGGAGAGGAGGCTCTGTGGTGGAGGTGAGGAGGTGGCAGGGTTCTTTGTGCCCAGGGCCCAATCAATCTTATCTTAATCTGCCTCTGGCTGCAGGATCTCACAGAAGCAAAAAACTGTTTTGTTTTAATGCTTGCTTGTTTTTCCCAGAATAGCACAAGTCCCATTGACTGCACACCTGCCCTCCCTGGGGAGAGTAGCTATACATTCCTGCCAGGACTCCCCATGAGATGAGCTGAATCCATGCACTTGCCTCCAGTCTGGCCATAGGCCCTCTTCAAGTGGCAGCGACCACATTGTGGCTCCAGGTTGCCAGTCTTAGCAGACTTTATGCCTTCAGAATCCAGGCAACTATTCAGGTGCAAAGCATCCATTTTATGCATGTGAAAACTGAGCCCCACAGAGATGAAGTAAAATTCCCAAGAGTCACACAGCAAGACAGTATTAGAACCCAGATCTCGTCACTTCCAGGCCTATGCCTAATTTGCCAGACACCAGTTCCTAGTAGACAAATTACAACTTCCCTGGGTTTCCATTTAGCCATTTAGTTGGGGATTGGTCCTGCTTTGAGCAGGGGGTTGGACTAGATGACCTCCTGAGGTCCCTTCCAACCTGATATTCTATGATTCATTTGTCAAATGAGGGAAAGGACATTTATCACAGGTGAAATCTGAAAATGCACAGAATAAATTCATAGATTCCAGAACCAGATGGGACCATTGTGATCATCTAGTCTGACCTCCTGCATAGCACAGGCCTTACAATTTCCGCAAAACAATTACAAGAGTATTTGTACAAAAAATCCAATTTTTATTTAAACTATCAGTGATGGAGAATCCACTATGACCATGGGTAAATTGTTCCAATGGTTAATGACTCTCACTGTTATAAATTTACGCCTTATTTCCAGTCTGAATTTGTTTAGCTTCAACTTCCAGCCATTGGATCATGTTATACCATTCTCTGAAGAGGCCATTATTAAATATTTGTTCCCCATGCAGATACTTCTAGACTGTAATCAAGTCACCCCTTAACCTGCTCTTTTGTTGATCAGGTTAAGAGAGCTTAGATGGAGCTCCTTGAGTCTAGACTATAAGACATGTTTTCTAATCCTTTAATTATTATGGCTTTTTTCTGAACCATCTCCAATTAATTAACATCCTTTCTTGAATTGTGGGCACCAGAACTGGACACAGTATTCTAGCAGCAGTTGCACATGCCAAATAGAGAGGTTAAATAACCTCTCTATTCCTACTTGAGATGCTCCTCTTTATGCATTCCAGGATTGCATTAGCTCTTTTGGTCACTGGCTCTCACTGGAAGCTCATGTTCAGCTGATTATCCACCATGATCCTCAAATCTTTTTCAGAGTCTCTGCCTTCACAGGCAGGGCCGGCTCCAGGCACCAGGCAACCAAGCACATGCTTGGGGCGGCACCTGGTAGGGGGTGGCCAATCTTGAGGTGGCGGGGGGCAGCGCGGCGCGGCATTCCGCGGGGTGGGGTGGGGTGTGCTCCGGCAGCGCGGCGCTGGGGGGGGGGGTTCCGGCGGCGGGGCGCTCGGGGGGGGGGGGGGGCTCAGCGGGACGGCGCTTTTTTTTGCTGCTTGGGGCAGCAAAAAAGTTAGAGCCGGCCCTGTTCACAGGACAGAGTCCCCCATCTTTTAAGTACAGCCTACATTCTTTGCTGCTAACTGTATACATTTAGCTATATTACAACACATAAATTTTGCTTGCACCCAGTTTACCAAGTGATCCAGATTGCTCTAAATCGGTGCCCTGTCCTGATTGTTATTTACTACTCCCCCAATTTTGTCTCATCTGCAAACTTTGTCAGTGATAATTTTATGTTTTCTTCGAGGTCATTGATAGAAATGTTAAATAGTGTAGGGCCAAGAACTGATCCCTGTCGGACCCAATGTCGATAGCCACAGGTAGAGTAAGTAAATAAGTATAATTAAACCCACATGTTTAAACTGAGACACAAAGAGGGATTTGTCTGGTGCTGTTAGTAAGGGGGTACTGTAATCTAATGTATTAGACATTAGTGTGGCCTTCAGGAAACATGGGTTGAGATCCTGGTTCTGGAAAAATAAAACCTAGCTGTGTGATATTAAGTAAATCATTTAATCTCTCTGAGTCTTAGTTCCCCACTCTGAAGAATGGGAGCAATTATAAATACCTGCTTTATATGGTAGTTGTCAGACACTATATATATAAATATATATATATATATATATGTAAATTGATATAGACATACAAAGCATTTTTAAATATGATCAATAGCAATGGTGGGAACAAATCAGGATAAAATGGATTGGAAAAATTTTTGAAGGAAATCATCTCTTATGGGAGCTGAGTAAGGCATATTTGGGGCTCCTACATCTCAGAAAGCAGACCAGTGTGCTATGAGCAAATGTGCTTATATGCACTGTGGCTTGTAAGGATACAGCGCCATCATATTCTCCTCTTTCCGTTTTTTCAGAATTTGCAAATATAAATTTGAGTGAAAGAGGCTTTCCAAGTTTTCATAAATGTCCAGAAAGTGAAATGTACTTCACACTGCATTTTGTCAAAATTACTCCAATTTTGTGAAATTTTCAGAAACTCAAAATCAAGCAGATTTTGTGGTTAAAATTCTTTGCAATGAGAATTTCACCCAGCCAATCAGTTGTGATCCACCTGGCGAGGATCTGGTTTCTTTCGGAGAAGCCAACTTTTATTTCACGTAGAGATGAATGATCTTTGAAAAGCTCTGACCTTCTCCTTGACAGTGACAAATGGACTACTATGTATGATTTGTTTCTGTAATCCACTTAATGTAACAAGTTAGATTATGGATAGTAATTTATTTGTAAAAATCATAATAAAACTGCATTGTTTTAAATGCCAGGTGTGGACAAATGGGGAGCAGGAACTGTTGAGACAAGATTCCTGTTCTTAGGTCTACATGGAAGAATTATGGCTGTCTCTTGGATTATCTGCACTTGGAATCAATTTAGTAATTCTTAATTCACTGATTTTCCCTTGTTTGCTTAACATTTATTAATTGATTATTGTGCTCATGCAATTAATCCAAAAGCTGGCAAGTTTATCACAGAGAAATTAATTTCTTTTACTAATATGCCACCAAAAATAAATTTTTTGAAGAACAGGTTACCAGAAAATAACTTTCAAATTAATCACATTATATGTGAGATCCAGTGGTGGTGTTTCATGACATCTTCCAACATTTCTTGTGTTTAACTAGGCTTTTCTCTCTGTTTTATTAAAGGACAAGAGAATGTTACAGGAATTCTCTCTCTTTCACCTTTTGCAGTGCTAACCAAGCACCAGTCTGGTTATTTGGGATTTGTACTTTTCAAAGCAACGAGTCAAAAGACAACAACCCAACTTTCAAGTGTGTGATTATTTCAGACTCACTCCTATTGAAATAAATGGGGGATTTGCCCTTGACTTCAGTAGGAGCACTATTTGTACCTTCATGACAACCTTGGAGGTTTCCTACCTGCCAAGTGTCATTCATCTGGAATGACAGACCCACATCTTCACCCTGATGTAACTCTTTCATAGACTCATAGACTTTAAGGTCAGAAGGGATCAATATGATCATCAGGTCTGACCTCCTGCACAACGCAGGCCGCAGAATCTCACCCACCCACTCCCGCAACAAACCCCTAACCTATGTCTGAGCCACTGAAGTCCTCAAATCATGGTTTAAAGATTTCAGGGTGCAGAGAATCCTCCAGCAAGTGACCCGTGCCCCACGCTGCAAAGGAAGGCGACCCCCCCGCCCCCGCAGGGCCTCTGACAATCTGCCCCAGAGGAAAATTCCTTCCCGACCCCAAATATGGCAATCAGCTAAACCCTGAGCATGTGGGCAAGACTCACCAGCCAGACACCCAGGAAAGAATTCTCTGTAGTAACTCAGATCCCACCCCATCCAACATCCCATCACAGGCCATTGAGCATATTTACCAATAATAGTCAAAGATCAATTAATTCCCAAAATTAGGCTATTCCATCACCTCCATAAACTTATCAAGCTTTGTATTGAAGCCAGATATGTTTTTTGCCTCCACTGCTCCCCTTGGAAGGCTGTTCCAGAACTTCACTCCTCTGATGGTTAGAAACCTTCATCTAATTTCAAGTCTAAACTTCCTGATGGCCAGTTTAGATCCATTTGTTCTTGTGTCCACACTGGTACTGAGCTTAAATAATTCCTCTCCCTCCCTGGTATTTATCCCTCTGATATATTTATAGAGAGCAATCATATCTCCCCTGAGCCTTCTTTTGGTTAGGCTAAGCAAGCTGAGCTCTTTGAGTCTCCTTTCATAAGACAGGTTTTCCATTCCTCGGATCATCCTAGTAGCCCTTCTTTGTACCTGTTCCAGTTTGAATTCATCCTTCTTAAACATGGGAGACCAGAACTGCACACAGTATTCCAGATGAGATCTCACCAATGCCTTGTATAACAGTACTAACACTTCCTTATCCCTACTGGAAATACCTCGCTTAATGCATCCCAAGGCTGCATTAGCTTTTTTCACGGCCATATCACATTGGCGGCTCATAGTCATCCTGTGATCAACCAATACTGTGAGGTCCTTCTCCTCCTCTGTTACTTCTAACTGATGAGTTCCCAACTTATAACAAAAATTCTTGTTTTTAATCCCTAAATGCATGACCTTGCACTTTTCACTATTAAATTTCATCCCATTACTATTACTCCAGTTTACAAGATCATCCAGATCTTCCTGTATGATATCGTGGTCCTTCTCTGTATTGGCAATACCTCCCAGCTTTGTGTCATCTACAAACTTTATTAGCACATTCCCACTTTTTGTGCCAAGGTCAGTAATAAAAAGATTAAATAAGATTGGTCCCAAAACCGATCCCTGAGGAACTCCTCCAGCCTGACAGTTCACCTTTCAGTATGAGCTGTTGTAGTCTCCCCTTTAACCAGATACTTATACACCTTTCAATTTTCATATTGATCCCCATCTTTTCCAATTTAGCTAATAATTCCCCATGTGGAACCGTATCAAATGCCTTACTGAAATCGAGGTAAATTAGATACACTGTGTTTCCTTTATTTAAAAAATCTGTTACCTTCTCAAAGAAGGAGGTCAGGTTGGTTTGGCATGATCTACTTTTTGTAAAACCATGTTGTATTTTGTCCCAATTACCACTGACCTCAATGTCCTTAACTACTTTCTCCTTCAAAATTTTTTCCAAGACCTTGCATACTACAGATGTCAAACTGACAGGCTCACTTTTTTCCCCTTTCTTAAAAATAGGAATTATGTTAGGAATTCTCCAGTCATACGGTACAACCCCTGAGTTTACAGATTAATTAAAAATTCTTGCTAATGGGCTTGCAATTTCATGTGCCAGTTCCTTTAATATTCTTGGATGAAGATTATCCGGGCCCCCCGATTTAGTCCCATTAAGCTGTTCGAGTTTGGCTTCTACCTCGGCTGTGGTAATATCTACCTCTATATTCTCATTCCCATTTGTCATCCTGCCATTATCCTAAGCTCCTCATTAGAGACTGAGGCAAAGTATTTGTTTAGATATTGAGCCATGCCTAGATTATCCTTAACCTCCACTCCATCCTCAGTGTTTAGTGGTCCCACTTCTTCTTTCTTTGTTTTCTTCTTATTTAAATGGCTATAGAACCTTTTACTATTGATTTTAATTCCCTTTGCAAGGTCCAACTCTACATGGCTTTTGGCCTTTCTCACTTTATCCCTACATGTTCTGACCTCTATAAGGTAGCTTTCCTTGCTGATCTCTCCCATCTTCCACTTCTTGTAGGCTTTCTGCTTTTTCTTAATCATCTCTCTGAGATGCTTGCTCATCCAGCTTGGTCTACAACTCCTGCCTATGAATTTTTTCCCCTTTCTTGGGATGCAGGCTTTTGATAGTTTCTGCAACTTTGACTTGAAGTAATTCCAGGCCTCCTTCGCCTTTAGGTCCACAAGTTCTTCAGTCCAATCCACTTCCCTAACTAATTTCCTTAATTTTTTAAAGTTAGCCCTTTTGGAATCTAAAACCCTAGTCACAGATCTATTTTTGTTTATCCTTCCATTTAGTTTGAACTCAATTAGTTCATGATCGCTCAAACCAAGGTTGTCCCCTACAACTATTTCTTCTATGAGGTCTGCACTACTCACCAAAACCAAATCTAAAATGGCATCCCCTCTTGTTGGTTCAGCAACTACTTGGTGAATGAATCCATCAGCTATCGCATCCAGGAAAATCTGAGCCCTATTATTATTACTAGCACTTGTCCTCCAGTCTATATCTGGGAAGTTAAAGTCTCCCATGATCACACAATTCCCATTAGTATTTACTTCATTAAAAACATTAAAGAGCTCTTTATCCATATCCAAATCAGATCCTGGTAGTCTATAGCACACCCCAAGCACTATCCCGGGGAGGCTCTAGTAGCTTTCCTCCCCATGCTTTCACTCATGCTGGCTGAAATGTTTACTCCTAAGGAAGGCAATGAGCAACGTTTCTCCTTCAGCTGCTCTTCCTGGATTTCAGAGGCTATTCCTGATCCTTTACTTCCCATTCTCATTGCTCTCTCTGCTGGTTTCTCATCCTCCCTGTGACTCTCAGTGTAACAGAGTGAAGCAGGAAGTGGAGAGGAACAGACAGTGTTAATAACTCGTGATTTTATTTTGGATCTTGCAATATGTGGTGTTTTACTTAAAGCCTCAGTCCTTGGTGTCTTATTACATGAGAGTCTCAACTTCTATTAAAATACCCAAGCATTTATCCCTCATGTTTGTGAAGAAAAGACTGAAAATGGTAATCCAAGTGTAACTCTCAATGCCCAGAAACCAAAAGGCAAGTAAAAAGATCCATACATGTATCACAGACAAGGTCAGCTCCCAGACTACTGCACGGGGCAGCACAGTATGGGGAGGAGGTGAGTAGATCTCAGTGGTGAAAGAACAGGTTAAGGCCTATTTAGAAAAGCTAGACATGCACAAGTCCATGGTGCCGGATCTAATGCATCTGAGGGTGCTGAGGGAATTGGCTGATGTGATTGCAGAGCCATTGGCCATTATCTTTGAAAACTCATGGCGATCAGGGGACGTCCCGGATGATTGGAAAAAGGCAAATATAGTGCCCTCTTTAAAAAAGGGAAGAAGGAGAATCCGGGGAACAACAGACTGGTCAGCCTCACCTCAGTCCCTGGAAAAATCATGGAGCAGATCCTCATGGAATCCATTTTGAAGCACTTGAAGGAGAAGAAGGAGATCAGGAAGAGTCAACATGGAGTCACAAAGGACAAGTCATGCCTGATCAATCTGATTGCCTTCTATGATGAGATAACTGGCTCTGTGGATATAGGGAAAGTGGTGGACATAATATATCTTGACTTTTGATACGGTCTCCCACAGTATTCTTGCCTGCTAGTTAAAAAGTATGGATTGGATGAATGGACTATAAGGTGGATAGAAAGCTGGCTAGATCATTGGACTCAACGGGTAGTGATCAACGGCTTGATGTCTAGTTGGCAGCTGGTATCAAGCGGAGTGCCCTGGGGTCGGTCCTGGGGCCGGTTTTGGTCAACATCTTCATTAACGATCTGGATGATGGGATGGGTTGCACCCTCAGCAAGTTCACGGATGACATTAAGCTGCGGGGAGAGGTAGATATGCTGGAGGGTAGGGATAGGGTCTATTGTGACCTGTATAAATTGGAGGATTGGGCTAAAAGAAATCTGATGAGGGTCAACAAGGTCAAGTGCAGAGTCCTGCACTTTGGACAGAAGAATCCCGGGCTACAGGCTAGGGACTGACTGGCTAAGCGGCAGTTCTGCAGAAAAGGACCTGGGGATTACAGTGAACAGAGAGCTGGATATGAGTCAACAGTGTGCCCTTGTGGCCAAGAAGGCTAACGGCATATTGGGCTGCATTAGTAGGAGCATAGCCAGCAGATAGAGGGAAGTGATTATTCCCCTCTATTCGGCACTGGTGAGGCCACATCTGGACTATTGCATCCAGTTTGGGGCTCCCTCACTACAGAAAGGATTTGGACAAATTAGAGAGAGTCCAGCGGAGGGCAACAAAAATAATTAGGGGGCTGGGGCACATGACTTATGAGGAGAGGCTGAAGGAACTGGGCTTATTTAGTCTGCAGAAGAGAAGAGTGAGGGGGCATTTGATAGCAGCCTTCAACTACCTGATGGGGGATTCCAAAGAGGATAGAGCTAGGCTGTTCTCAGTGGTGGCAGATGACCGAACAAGGAGCAATGTTGTCAAGTTGCAGTGGGGGAGGTCTAGGTTGGATATAAGGAAAAATTATTTCACTAGGAGGGTGGTGAAGCACTGGAATAGGTTACCTAGGGAAGTAGTGGAATCTCCATTCTTAGAGGTTTTTAAGGCGTGGTTTGACAAAGCCCTGGCTGGGATGATTTAGTTGGTGTCTGTCGCGGTTTGAGCAGGGGGTTGGACTAGATGACCTCCTGAGGTCTCTTCCAACCCTAATCTTCTATGATTCTATGATTATTATTTTTAACATCTCATGATTTTTAAGCCAATATCATGATTTTTGGAGGGGGGGGGACTCATGATTTTTTAATGCTTTGAATTGATTATATTGAATAGGTGACGAGGAGTAGTTTGTGTACCATGTTATGGTTAATAACATGAGAGGATTCCAGCCTTGTTAAACTAAATGGTCTGTTTATTAAAGTGACTATTCATAGAGCTGCTCCAACTGCAGCTTATTATTCCCAGTCATGTGAACGCAGATTGGCTTGTTGGTGCTTCCTCCAAACTCCTCCCTCATGCAACCTGTGTCCTCCCTTCCAAGTTCCATGCAGATTGCTACAAACATTCCTGTTTCCTGGTCCTGTGCATTAATAAAGTAAAATCATATAGAAGAGAGAGGTTGGGAGAATGCTATAGACAAAAAGTTTCTCTGTGGCGTAAGGAAGTTTAGCCTCAAGTACCTTCTACTCAGAATGATCATGTAAAACCACACAGAATCAACAGATGCTTTCAGAAAAATCATTTGAATTGCACTGTTAGGCACTAATCTTCAAAAGTGCATGTGCAAAAGTAAATAGGTGCCCCCCCCACCGAGTGCACTCCATTCCTGATGCACACACTGTAAGGTATGTAAGTATGCAAGCCATGACTTATGTACATACATCAAACCAGACATGTCTTTTCACGGAGACTAAAATATCCACCTTACTTCCTCGCGTAATGTTGCTGACAGCTATATCAAGAGAATTGTATTACAGGATATCACAGATTGTCAAAGGTATTTAGGTGCATAGCCTCCACTGATTTCAATAGGAGTTAGGTGCCTAAATACTTTTGTGGATCTAGGCCCCACCTCTTTCCATACTGACTTAGGCCAGATCCTGCAAAAAATTTTGCAGGTGCTTAACTTTTATCATGTGAGTAGCCCATTGACTTCAGTGGGGCTACTCATGTGCTTACTGCTAAGTACACATGGTTTGTAGAACCAGAGTCTACATGCTCATGGCCTTCTGTTGAAACCATTATGGAAAACTTCTATTTTAGTTTAGTTTAATAGGATGAGATCTATAGGATTCTACGGAATGCAATAAGATTGTACAGAAATTAATCTAAAAACCTTAGCAGACCATGATATCCTTTTTATAGTTTTTAAAAAAATATCCTATAGAATTCTTTATCAAGGATATAATGTCTGCAATCAATTCTATGGGATGATTAAAAAATAACCAATAAAAAGGATATCATTTTTTCTCATTCAGTTCTGTAGGACTTTTCAGTAAGAAAAGGGAAACACTTCCAATGATCTTAGAAATTACAGTGGCATTTAAATGTTCAGATCTTGTGAATTAATAATTATGCCAATAGGCCAGATTTCCACACTAATTTCTACCCCATGAAATCCCACTGGTGCCTGGCCTTACTGGAGCTGGACAAGGTGTGAAACGGAGCAGGATTTGGCCTTGTCACCTGTAGAATATACTTCTGCCACCACTTTTCCTTATATTTCAATTTCTTCAAATCTGAGGTGAAACCCACAGGACACTTGGTACAAAAATGTGCTTTCAATAATTAAGTGCCCAGTTTAGCTGCTAAATTTAAAGCAAGGCAGGGCTATGGCACTGGATATTTTGTTGGATATATTTACCTGTTTTGTGGGGTACTGGCTGCATGATTTGATAAAAACTGCAGCTAAATGAACTCTACAATTTGTATTCCTACAGCCAGAAGTTTATTGGCTTGCTTTTTCCCCCCGTTTGGCTCTGTCTGTAAGGTTCATTACTTACAGTTACTGCAGAATCAATCTGAACTGGCCAAAATCAGTGATGGAATTTATAGCACAATAAATGTACTGCCATACAAGCGCTGTTACACATGAAAGGGCCGGGGAATATTCTTTTCAGCAATCCTTCTACATAGCAGAATGTACTGTTTTTATCAATTTAAAAGAATCATCACAGGCATATTTTGAGAGGTGTAATCCTGACAGCTACACAGCAGATTTTCTCTGAAGCAGGTATTGTTACAGGAAAACAGTATTATTGATTAAAATCTTAGCATATTGGAACACAGAAGAGAAACTAAACACATCTTTTTCATTTTCCACATCAGGCCTTAGCAGCTCGATAGTACAAAAATATAATTCATACAGGCCTTGTTAAGAAAACATTTTAACACTTCTTGAGATATGAATTAATAGTTCAGCAACACTGAAATAAGAGAAATAGCTTACTGGCTGTTATTGTGGTGCATGTAGAATATGAAGAGCACTCAAAGATAATATATTAAGTATGGCATCAAAAGTTGTACGTTTATAAAGTCTGTAAGTTAAGATTTACATTGGTATTTAGTCTATTTTTCTTTCTAAGTGTCTATGTTATGGACATAGTGTATTTTACATAATTTTGAAACACAGAAAGTTTTAACTTTAGCTTGATGCATTGCAAAAAATTATAGAAAAGATAGATGGCAGGCTGTCCTCCCCAAAACTCAATTTCATAATATGCATGTGATTGCTAATAGGCAGGCACTAAAAAACAATTTTCCTTGACGGAGAAGAGCTGATAAATTGTCAACATAAACTTCATCTGTGGTTGCTCCAGTGATCTAAAGCTCTTCTGTGAGTTTTGTACCATCAAAGTCTGCTTCTTACAACCGTATCAAAATTTATGAATGCATCTAACTATAAAGTGACTGAAAAGAACCCATAATGCAAGTTGTTTATTGTGCATTAGCTTTTTGCTTCTTTGTACATGCAGAAAACACTTTGTCCAGTTCCCCTTTCCTTACTTTCTACGTGTGGTAATGAAAAAAGACAAACTAGACGGAAGATTTTCCTGGGAATTGACTTAAAACAGAAATCTTAGACTCAGACAGAGAGGTGAAAGTGCACTGAACAAATCTACATGACCTTTGTAGGTATACAACTTCTTGAACTACCATTAGCATCGATAGCATTCTATTATTTGGTAAAAAGGAAATCTCCAATCACTTGAGCACGGAAAATAAAAACCAACTCAGATAATGGTTTTCAACAAGATACACTAGTGTTTCATATTAGCTTTCATACAGTGAGAAAACATGCACAGACACTGCAAAAAGTTTCCAAAAGTGGAAAGGCTTATTCAGTTTACAGGAAATGTAATTAAGCATTCAATTCATGCACGCAAAAATTCTTGAGGAAAAAATCCAAACTATGTATGCATAAAATAAGACTTGTTTCTATTGAAATCCAAAGAATTTCAGCTCATATGGGGTGAAGGGGGAGCTATACAAGGAAGGCTGGATGGCTCCCCACTGTTCCTGACGTTAGAGCCCCAAATTCCCTTCCACAGCTCCTTACACTGGGCTAGGAAAAGAGGAGGATGGTCAGCTCCCTGCTTTCTGAGATGTAGGAGCCCCAAATATGCCTTACTCAGCTCCCATAAGAGATGATTTCCTTCAAATTTTTTTCCAATCCATTTTATCTGATAACCATATCCCTTCCATACCAAGCACCTGAATTGGACATCTGCCCCAAATTTTATGTACTAAGTTGAGACATTATAACCAAATCCCTCTACTCCACCCCACCGGGTCCCAGGCCTGCTCTGGGAAAGTGGAAAAACCCACCATGCCTTGGCCAATCTGGGGTGAGGGAAAAATTCCTTCGCAGCCCCCTAAGGAAAAGGGTAAATAGTGTAATAGCCACAGTGGGTCAAGAGGGAGCCTAGTCCTTTTGCCAAGTTCATGAATGGCTGGATGCTGCCAGCCCCATCCTGGTAAAAGAGGGCCTCTCTGGGACTGTAAAGGGTATAAGTACCACCCCACTCTTTCAGTCAGCAGGAAGGGCAGTGCAGTGACCTTCTCTTGACCTGACCCCAACTGATTCCTGCCCTTCCTGTCCATCCTTGTAAACCTTCCCCCTCCTCCTCCTCACCTAGGATGACCAGATGTCCCGATTTTATAGAGACAGTCCCGATTTTGGGGTCTTTTTCTTATATAGGCTCCTATTAGCCCCCACCCTGTCCCAATTTTTCACATTTGCTGTCTGGTCACCCTATACTCACCCACTGTAGGGGAGCCTTTAAAGAGGCAATGCCCCTTTTCTACCAGCCAACTGGACCAGGGTCCCCTTGCATGAAAGGTTGCACTGAGCACATATAATTGGTCAGTGGAAAGACTATAAAACAGTATAATCAGGGCCTTCTGATCAGGAAGAGACATCACTTTTTCTATTTACAAGGAGGTGATCACCAGTGTAAAGTGAAACCATGGAGTTATCCATAATTCTTAATACTTCTTTTGGTTAAAGAAATGCTGTCAAGTTTGTAAGGCTCAAAACTTGACGCAGGTTTTCTTTCTTAGGTCTTTGCAAAGTCTATATGATTTCCACCTTATTTAAAAAATAATGATTCTTAGGGAAAAAATAAAGAACACCACCATCAGCCCACCACTTATGAAGGACTTAATCCTGCAGTCATTAATTCAGGGAAAATTCCCACCAAATTCAATGGGA
This sequence comes from Trachemys scripta elegans, assembly GCF_013100865.1. Taxonomy (NCBI): domain Eukaryota; kingdom Metazoa; phylum Chordata; order Testudines; family Emydidae; genus Trachemys; species Trachemys scripta. Next base: position 47,206,874 of record NC_048301.1, read on the forward strand.
CTTTTGCCTAAGTAACAGTGTTGGGTTTAGGCAGATATGCTTGTTCAGGCATATTTGGGCAGATTCAATTAGGTGTCCAGGTACCATAATTGCAAGTACTACATAAATATCCACATTACATTAGTTTAGGATGGAGAAACAGATTAGATAGAACATACAATTACAAGTTAGTATGACTACCTAAGGGGTGGAGAGAATGGTAGTAAAGAATCCAATTTCAGCTAGAAGTTTCCAAAGTGATTTTACAAACAAAAGTGTAAAACATATTGTTTACAAGTGATGAAACAGACCTTATCAGTGTCCTTTTAATAACAAGCAATTCATACAGAAATGTGCACAAGACATTCAAAGAGAGAATGAAATACCTATTCATAAAAATATGTAATAAGTCACCTACTCAGAGCTCAGACCTCTGTATACATTCTACATGGACTCTGGAATACCAGTTCTACAATTACATTTGGGTGAAAAATTATCCTCAGTTGTAATATACCGGGTTGTTTTTCATTTTCTTGTTTCCCAGTTATTGGTGGAAATTAAGAAAGCCTTGTTTTTCCACAATTATTACCAAAAACTGATGTATTTCTTTTAACCAGTCACAAAATGGTTGGTTTTTAGGAAGAGCCATGTTAAAAAAATATTGTAATAACAATTAAAATTACTTATTTCGTATTGGTTATAGATGTATTAAAGTGTATAAGCTCCAGGATCAGTATAAACCTTGCTCAGCTTTCTTTAAAAGCATTGGGAGTAATAAAGACTTCCATTTTATCTTCAGTGAAATAATACTGCTGAAATATTACCTCATTTTTGATGTCAGCGATGATTTCTTTTTACCTCCATGATGTCAAAAGGGAATTATTATTATTAGAATGACAGCTTCCTAATGATGCTGTAAAAAGAAGACACTGAAATCATTACAACCAAACATCTACATTGTGCCTTCTTATTGGTTAAGATAGGTTTTCTCCAAGCCTCATAGAGAATATGATATTCCTTTGCTCCTATGATTGTACAAAACTTATAGTTAATGGAATAAATCAAGGGCAAGTACCTCAGAATTTAGAAATGGCAGAATAACCATTTTTCTTTATTTTTTTTCTTTAAGGGCCATGTTTCAAACAACTCTAGAGAAATGGAGAAATGGACATCTGGATATGAAAAAAATCCAACTTCTGGAAATTTCTGAAATATATGGATAGAGCTAAAATTATATGGATAGTGGCCAACTTTCCCTCTAAGAAAGGCAGCAGCAGCATTCAAGTGTATCCCCTGTACACAAGTTACTGCATCAGGATAAAGCTACAAACCCAGAGGATCAGAGTATCTGATAGTGGTTCTCTGCATTCTGCCACTGGCTTCATGTGTGATACTGAGAAAATCACTTAATCTTTCTGTGCTCTGGTTTCCCCATCTGTAAAATGGGAATAAAAATGTATACACATCTTTTTAAACCACCTCGAGATCTATAGGGCAACATTGCTGTCTATGAATGCTAAATATTATTATTTCTAATAAGCAAAGCTGGGCTACAAAAACTATGGACCTTGCACCTTTTGTTGCCATTTACACATGTAAAAGTGAATGAACAATGGTGCAAAATGTGAGTGAATGGAGAATTCAGATTTGTTGCCATTTTGCACTCTCTTTGCCCAGGTGAAAGTAGCTACATAAGGTGCAAGGCAGTGCTGAATCAGGCACTTTATCCCAATATTTTCACACATATACATTTTACACAATACTTAATTGTGATTTAATATTTAGGGTTTTTTCCTGAAGAAAACATTACTTTTATTTAGTGTATCAAGGACCTGACACAGAGTCAGGAGCCAAGGAAACAGAACACTGGTCAATTTGAACTGCTGGCTATAAGCTGGAAGTCCCACTTCACAAACAGTATCTATAGAATGTAGGAGCCAGATAAATCCTAAAGCCGGTACCTCTTTGGAGTTGGAAAATGTATTACAGTTTTGAAAAACTATTGATAACATTAATAAAATATTCATTTATATAAAAAGAACAGACTTGGTGAGTATTATTCTATGTTCTCTTTGGCATCTCTGTTTAAATATAGGCCTTCTTCCTCTCCTTAGGACTGTCATTTACTTGGTGGGCAAAAGCCCAACAGGCCAACACCACAATGCATCCCATGAAATTACAATCCACCCCTCCAGATAGAGGCAAAACAGTACTGGCTCCTCCTTGCTTTGAAAAAGGGGAAGCCTCGTCTCCTTGTCCCTTTCCTCTCCCTCTCCCCACTGCTGGCAGGGAGCCCTATATTTTCTCCCATACTGGCTTCCAGGATGAAGATGGCTTTCCCTTCCCTTTTGTCTCTTCTCTTCATGGCTATTCTGCGAGGTGAACTAGGGAAGTCCTCTCCAGTGTTCCCCATTAGGGTTCTAGTAAACTTCAAGTTGCTGGGTCTAATAGTTTATTATTTGGCATTTCATTTTAACAGGTCAGCAATCAAAACAAGTGAGGTACCAATTACAGGAGCTGAACTATCAGTTACAGGAACATGGAAGAAGATTTGGCAGTATACCTATAATAGACGTAAGAATAGGCTAGGGTTAAAGCACTAAATTGGAACTTAGAAGATCTGGGTTCAATTCCTGGTTCTGTCACAGCTTTGTGTGTGATCTTGGGTGAGTCACTTAATCTTGCTGTGCTTCATCCGTAAAATGGGTTGAATATTTTTCCTAACACTGAGGGGCGTTTCAAGGATAAATTCATTAATATAATGAAGATGATGAATACTGAAGATTAGGCAATAAAACAATAATGACATGATGATGCCGATGCAGGTGAGAACCTGGATACAAAATAACAGGAAACTTGAGAAGAAACACTGGTAAAAAATAAAAGGTAGGAGGTAATGATGCTTTCCAGCTTCTCCTTAATTATGTGATGGGATCATTCAGTGTTTACAACATCGCTATCCAATGACAGAAAAAAATGGATCTGTTACAGCAAAAACAAAGCATGAAGAATTGTCACATGGACAGACAGTACGCTAAACAGGCTACATGTCTTCAACCAGGATAGCTTTCATGAAACTAACAAAGAAGTGGCCTCCTTCTGATGGAGATGTGGATGCCGAGCATATCACATTATGTATTTGTATCAGGAAAATAGTGAGAACAGTGAAGAAAAAATTACAAACAGTGAATGGATTCATGATTATGTCAGATATCTTTAATGAACATGAAAACTCTTCATTAAAGGTATTTTCTCTACTATTTTTTTCACTTTGAAGGGCATATGATTTCAAAAATGGCAAATTTACTAACGAGTCCCAGCCTGTGTAGTTATATAATTGCATGGTTGCACAATCTTAGTCCTAATCAGGTAATCAGACGCCATTCAGAATGCACTATTTATTTATAGTAAGGTCTATATTAAATGATACAATTAACTAGATTATTGCAGTTAGCCAGTGGCTTCAGTAGAGGGTGCTATACCACCCCCTGGCCTCAGAAAGGAAAATTGTCTCCCAGCACCCTGGACCTCTCCATGGGCTAATGTGGAAGGAGGGAGGAAGTTCCATGGCTTTACCTCCTTCCTGCACAATCCCTGCCCTCCCTCGAGTACAAGACCTGCAGTTGTCCCTGGCAGCTGTGCTAGGTGCATGAGAATGAGGAGATTTGTGGGATCCTTCCCTATGAACTCCTGTGCAATGTTAATCAGACGTTAATAATTGAATGGAGTCTTCAAGTTTAGTGAATAACTCTCTTCAGGAGATATTTATAGTATATTATTCAGAATTTTCCAAGTAATTTTCTTAGTAAAATATTTACTAACTGATGTAAAGGAAACAATGAAAAAAATGCTTCCTTTTTAAAATTGGTCCTGAGAGTCTTGTGTATTTTTGCCTCCCTCTAGCTAAACAGTCCTACAAACTCCAAATACACACACCCACACCCAATTTCATAACATGTCAGGAACTTGTCATATTTTACACTGAAATATCAAATCAGTCATTCCCCTATTTCATCATATCTTCATTTAGCTTCAACAGGAAAAGAAGATGGAGCTTTTCAGATCTACCAGTTACTTCCACTCACTGGTGCTACAAGGGGCACCTTCCTCCATAGAGGAGCTGATTTCCTGGAAACTTGGGTTTCAACTGTCCTCTATTCCAGTCCTATCCATAGCCACTTGTTACTTATAAGGGCTAGAAGACAACAGGGAGAAGGCTCATAGGGTCACACAAGCTTATTCTTTTAACTGTTATACCGTTTTGTTGCTAAAAGATGATCTATTATATTTTGGATAACTGTTTACATATCATGGGGTATTGTACTGTCCCCCACCAGTTCTTATCCTCCAACAGTACGCAATATTTAAAAGAAAAATGAAGGTATGTTTGCCTGGGCATATGAAAGTTAATGCATGAGGGAAGCAGTTAGTCTAGGGTGAAAAAGAAGGTTCTTGTTTCAACACTCAAATGGAAACAATTACATTTATTCTTACAAAAATATAATTACGTTTATAGATGCAGAATATTTCAGACACACTCTGAGCACTATGGAAATAATTATAGAACCTTCTTCTGGAAATAGTCTTTTTATTCCACAGTTCACCTGACTTTCAGAAGAACACTGAAACATCACTGTTATATTATCTGCAAGAAGCCTGATTGTCTTCTTACTTACACCATGTAAATCAGGAATAGCTCCACTGAAGCCAATGGTAATACATTGGAGTAAAATGGGTGCAAATGGGAGGAGAAACATACCTAACATCAGATGTTTAACTTACTATATCTATTAAGAGAAGACGCTGTGATTATGGATCATGAACTTTATGTTTCCTAATCAGCCATTGCTAACTTCATTTTACCAGATCTGGGTGACATGCAAAAACTGAGAAATGAATGTTCTCACACAGACATATTGAGCTGAATTCAGTCCTGCTAGTAGCAGATACAACTCCATGAAATTCAGTTCAGTTTCACCTGCATACAACAGGGTTTGAATCTGGCTTACAGTTGCTAGTTGAATAAAATATTACCACCACTTGTGGACAGATGGACTGTTTCTGCAGAAAGGAACAGACGTGTGGTGGTCTTCCACACTAGCTTAGCATCAGATGCATCATTTTCAATTAATCAACTCCTTGTTTTTTCCTAGCCTACTCTGGATAGCAACATGGTAGTGCTGAATGCAGGAGACTGGACTAGAAGATCTCTCGAGGTCCCTTTCAGTCCTAGGATTCTATGAACACTGAGCCACTGTGACATGTTGTGGGGTTGGCTAAAAAGGGACACACACAGAGGAACACTTTATAAAATATTTACATGGGCAAAGGGAAGTGGGCCAAACCCTCCACTGGCACTAGCTAAGCAGAGCAGCAAGAATGAGCAAGGGTGTTAGCAGGAGCATCTTCTGCACAAGAAATCCTGCCAGACTAGTAGGCAGACCCACACGAACTGTGGGGCTCATATGGCTGCTCTACTGAGCATGTTGATCCACTGCCAATAATCACTCACTGGCTGATGATAGCAGTGGATACGCTAGTCAACTTTGGGAACTGAATACACCTTTGCTTCAACAGACCCTTCCCCTTTGGGAACATGGTGCATGCTAGTGGTTTCTCCTAGCACACACTTCTGTGCCATGAGATATTTTGTCTGGTTATTTTTGTGGTGAGAAGAGAATGCCACCATTCTCTTTCCACTGCTCTCTGCTTATTAGCACAGCAAATGATAGGCTCTAGCCCTGTGAACTTTGTAAGTTCCTCCCTTTCAAACTTACAAAACATTCACTTATGTGTTTAAAATTCACATAACTGTTCAAATAATTCACATGCATATTCCCCTATACGTTCAAAAAATCCAGATGACTATAGTTACCAATGAATGTGCTGCACATATGCTGTAGTCTGTGGTCCTTCTTAAAGAATAACATAATTAGGTTCTCTTCTTCTTTCTGGAATATTTTAATATGTATAGGACTGACTGCTGATCTCACACTTGTTTTACACCAATATAACCTCACTGACTTTAATGGAGTTAGCTCCAGATTTAAGATGCTGTGTGACCAAAAGCAGGACCCCTTGTTGCTAAATTTGTGATGATATTCTCTATAGCTGTTTATTCTATGAGAAGTGGATTTATGGATGGAAATAACTGATCTCTCTCTGAAAGACTGAGTTTGCTTAACTTAATATTTTACTTCTCTTTTAGAATCTAGTTTTTGAGCTAAGCCAGCCTCCATTTACACAGTATGGAACGTATTGCACCTGCAGTCAGAACTCAAAGGCTGTGTGAAAATTTAAGACGAGATTCAGGAGAAACAGTGATTTAGGTGTCAAGAATATTACATCTGCAGTCATCATGAGGAAGTCTGGGTCAATGATCAAAGCCTGAGTCCTTCCAGGTCTCCATTGACTGCTACTGAAAAGGCCTTTTACATAAGAGTAGCTAGCTACCTTCTTACATGGTCCATATCAGCATATATTTGAGCATCTCACACATTAATTAATGCATTCTCTCAGTATCTCTCTGAGGTAGGGAGGTGTTGGCATTTCCATTTCAAAAGTGCTCAGCATTTAGAATAAGAACTTGACAACAATGGGAGCTGGCAGGTGCGGTGTACTTTTTGAAAATCAGGCCACTTTATTTAGGTGCTTAAATAGGAACTGAGTTCTTTTGGAAAAAATGACCCTATGACTTACCCAAGATCTTACAACCATTCTATAGCAGAGCCAGGCAATGAACCCAGATAATCCTAGTCCCAGGATCATTCTTTCTCCACCATATTGGTATATTTACAGGTAGACACTGTTGTCAGATGCTACCGGTGTGGTGCTCTGCTTTCTCCTATGTTGATATCACTCGGCTGCGTGCATGTGTTCCCTCTGTGTGCTGTCCCAGCTCTGCAGATAGCTGACACAGCAAACCCGACAAGAACCCCCAATAACCACAGAGTCTAGTAAGATGCAAAGTCACGTCAAGTAGGTTTATTGCGACCTCGGACACAATTGCAGTTCCCCGTAGATTACTTAGTCTACCGGGCATACTACTAATAGATGCCTCTTGGCAATGGACCCGGCTCAGTCAGTGGCGGGACTTTCCACTGCCCCCTCGGCCGGACAAAGACACCACCCCAGGGATACATTCTTATACACAGGTACAAACAAGTTACACATCACTCCTGACGTATTGAGGTGCAACCCCTCTACGCAGCAAGGTACAACCCTTCTACGTAGTAAGGTGCCGCCTCTCACCTTGTACATGTTGGTTCGATCAAAACAACTCTGTCCATCATTTTACCCTTTTGCCCCTGTCATTGGGATGGGTCGGCCTGTTCCATGTTATCTGTGGAATGTTCCAGTATAGTATGTCTTGGTACCATGTCTATAGTTTAACTTTGTTAGGTGAATATATATTTATGCAACATCAGCCCTTTCCTTGCCAGCTTCTGTGAGCAGGGCCTGCCTCTGTCTCACAGCTTAACTTTGCTTTATATTAGTGAAGTCTTGACCATTACTCTAGTTCAGACCTCAGGCCTCATACTGGGCCTTCACTTACTACAGACACATCATAAAGCTCAGATTGGCATGTTAGTGTTGTGTTCTTTTCTAAGAATGCTGCATCCTTAATAACAGACAAGCTTCCTTTTGCCTAAAGGTCATCGATTTACATGGGCAAATTCTAGATCAGTTCTTCCTCTCTGACAAATTACCTGCGAGTCTCCTCATTGCTGAGGAAACTGGGATAAGTATGTGCTGACATTTAGAAAATTCTCTGTATAATATGTTTCCTGATGTTGGTTTCTTATTCCTCCTTCCCTGGGTTAGTGTGACTCAAGGTGGTGTGGCTGGAGCCTTGTGATGAAATTTTGACTTCTACAGCTTGCTTCTTGTATAGAAAGGTCACGCTGTGCTCTCAGGTCCTATCTTATCAGGAAAGATAAGGAAGCCTGACAGAAATTCATTTGTGAGATCCAAAAATGAAAAGCATTCAGGACCAAAATAATGAAAGAGAGGTAAAGAATTTAGACCAAACTGTTCAAACCTGATTGCTTAAACTTAAATCCATACTTGGATACCACAATAAAAGTGGTCTGATTTTCATGAGTGTTGCACAGCCACAACTTCCACTGAAGTCAGTAACAGCTGAAGGTGATCAGCTCCCCCTAAAAATCAGGCTACTGAATATTAACATTTTGGTCCTTAGTTCTAAAGATTCAGAAAGAAATGTCTGGAATCAAGCAACGGGTGCACTGGTTCTAGCCAACCAATAGAGACTTGGCAATCATGATCATTTATGGTTCATTTAAATCTTTTAATTCAACTGAAAATAGGTAAGACTATATGGAGTAAATTCTGGCCTTCCATGATTGTGCTGCACCATAAGTGTTTAAAAATCAAAGTGGTGCCAGGAATGTTTTCAGTAGTAGAGCCATCTGTTAATACCAAGCAGGATGGCTCAAAGTCCACAGTGGAACACCCCCTGGTGGGCCTTTAAAAAAGAAGCAGGCCTTCCCCACCTGTTTAGCATCTACTGCAGCCCAGTTCTAGAGCATAGACATCTTGCAGATAAAGATCTAAATCCTTAAAGGTGAGATTTTCAAAAGGCACAAAGGGCAGGCAGGCATCCAACTCCCTAAATTCATGTAGCTGGAGTAGCGTAACTTAGGTCGACTTACTGCGGTGTCTACACCATGCTGGGTCGATGGGAGAGCGTCTCCCATTGACTTACCTTCCTCCTCTCATTCCCGGTGGAGTACCGGAATCGGAGAGCACTGTGCCGTCGATTTAGCGGGTATTCACTAGACCCACTAAATCGACCCCCAGTGCATTGATCGGAGCAGTGTCAATCACTCAGTAGTGTAAACGTAGCCTAAAACATTAAACTGAGGTAAACTAGAAATTAGAAAAAAATCGGGAGTCTCAAGAAAATGATCTGACATTATGAGAACTCTGAATGCGAATGTAAATTCTACAGGAAGTTTGGATTTCAAGTACTAAAAAAATATGCAACTGGCTACCAACTTTACTACGATTTTAATAGAGACTTCACAATAGAGAACACAGCCATGTGAAAATGTCTAATTATAAACTAGTGTGTAGAAAATTAGCACTAAACAATAGAAAAACGTAATTAACTTAGACCACAAAGACTAATTTGTGTAAATTATTTTACAGACTTTCAAACATTTTTTCAGTTTTACAGGTACACATTTTTCAACATTATTTTTATTTACAGATATAGAGTGGTCAAGTATACAATGTGACTGTACAGGCTGTAACATCCTTTTGGCTGGCCTGCCCTGCAGGCTGCTGGGCAGAAGGATGGGGACATACTCCCACTTTCGCCCCACCCCCTGTCAGATGCCTAGTATCCTGGGAGGTGCAGACAGGGCCACTGAGAGCGGGTTCAGGCCCCGGTGAAAATTTTTTTTTGGGCCCCCCAGCAAGAGCGGACCAGCTAAACAGGGCCGACAAGGGGGGGAAGCCGGGCCCGGAATTTTTTCGGGCCCCCCAGCAAGGGCGGACCGGCTAAACAGGGCCAACGGAGGGGGAGGGGGGAAGCCGGGGCCCCTTCCGGACCACCGGGCCCCAGTAATTTGTGCTGCCCCCCTCCCCCCCCCGTCGGCCCTGGGTGCAGAGGTATTAGATCCTGATCATCACAACATATCACAGTGGATCAGGAAACGTATCATTTGATTTGACATCGTCGTCAATTAAAACTGGCTTTGATCATGTCTAAAAGTAGAACAATATAAACTCTGAACTCAGGTCTGAGTGTTTAAGAGACAGATGAGGCATACCCCCACCCCCCGAGGAAAACAAAGAGGGAAGCAGATAAAATGGAAAGAAAATCCAAAAAAAAGTAAGGTCTCTTTATATTGATGAAAGAAGGCAGAAAAAAGATAAAGTGATACATTTCTAGCAATGAGAAGCACAGTAAGCCTTGGCATCATGTATCTTAGATAACAGCTGTAACAGTAATAAATCCTGAGGTTTGCAGTGAATTGAACCATTATCATTGTTTCTTTTTATTTGTTTTCATTGTATTTTGTCAGCTGACTACATGCCTTCTTGCTTTACTCTTATACGTTTTTGGTTTACTTCCTGAAAATAAAATAGATATACAACAATGCATGTATAATCTTTCTCCATAAGCTCCCAGCATAAGCATGGGCGAAGCTCTATTCAGGAAAAGGAGGAAGATGGAACACACTGAAAAGAGAATGGGGAGGCGGGGTCAGATGAATCATGTAATGATTTCCCTATTCTAGATAAAAACAGCTGTTTATATGAGCATAATTTAAAGGACAAGAGACTAGGCTTTCATCTGTAGTGATAATTTAGGACTAATTAAATCTGTCCTAAAGGGGGATGGACTAGATCAATACAAATGATTCAGCAATCTCATTTTCGGACCCGTTCTCAATCTTACACAATTTCTTCTGAGGCAGGGGCTCTCCCATTGTGCGGACTGCCCAAACACCTCATGGATCATCTGATTCACTTACTGTCTATAGAAGCCGTTTCTTGGGTTAGCCTTTAGAGCAGCAGGACTTACTGAGTGATCCCACATTGTCTCATGGCACAGAACTTCGCTGTGTGCCTTGCTATGCTGCACTACTTTTTCATATTGGGGGTAGTCATGTGTCTTTTCTTTGTGGCACGTCCACAGCTGCAGTGCAATTTGGATAGTGCTCCTTCCTTTGTCTATCTTATTTTTTAGTTGCCTATCCGTTGCACAAGGCTCTTTGTCCTTTCTGTTTATTTTAATAAAACATGCCTGGACCCAAAAAGGTTCTGGAGGGCTTGACTCTGGTCTACCACTGGATTTCTGATGGTCAATGAAGAAGATGGAAGCTTTCCTGTAAGTGTCATTGGCACTCACTAGAGCAACTGAATTTTATTCTTCTTGGCAGGTTTAATAACAAAGGCTGATGTGTTCTTTATATTTGGATATAAATTACAAAAATTGAGAATTATATTTAAATAAAAAAGGTCTTATGTTGACTTAAAAATGTACATGATTCACTTTTCCTGCTGTCAATATACCATTTTATTAGGGGTCATTATGCTATAGACAACTATCTAAACGTAGCCTTAACTATAGTGTCTCAAACTATAGTTCAAAAACTGTCTGAACTTCAACACTTCCAAAAAAAGTGTATTTTTCTTCTTTCGTAAAACAAAACAGACAACCCCCCAGAACATTCTTATACAAACATCTTTAAAACATGTTAAAAGTGTGGCATAAATCTACTTTAACAGAGATAAAGACCAATCCTGTTTTGCTGTTCCATAGTAGATGATGTGGCCCCCTATTTGGGCCTACACCAACATAGGATTATAGGAATACAGCCAAAATGGAGAGAGATAAGGATGAAACTTCAGCACTTGAGACCAGTTTCCCGTATTCTGTAACATTCACTGCTGGTGAAAGATGGCAGATTGAAAATCTTGAAAAGTGAATTCTTCTACTTATTCACAATCCAATTACAGCACAGCCAACTACGATGCAAGTTCCCTGCCAGTGTAACCAAGTCCTAGCTTAGAGGCACCATGTCTAAGCTACATCTACACTGCATGCTTCTTTTGACGATGTGCTGAGTATGTGCTCAAGTAGCTCTCACTCCCGGCATGGGTTAAAGTAACAGTGTAGACAGTGAGGCCTGGCTAGGGTGAATAGAGTACAGGCACGCCTGAAGGGTGTGGGTACTTACCCAAGTACGTACCCTACATAGCTCTCTACTTGCCCAAGCCATGCCTCCCCATCTACACTGCTATTTTTACCCGTGTACTGTCCTGCAGCCTCCCAGTGGCTAGAATCTTTCTCTACCATAGGAAAAGACTCCAGCAGCAGGGAAAGACACTGGCAGCCTGAAGGCAGCAGGGAAGGGCTGTGGCAGTTCCCCGCTGCTAGAGCATTTTCTTGCTGGAGGGAAAGACTAACCTGCAGCTCCCTGTTGCTGGAGGTTTTCCTCACTGCAGGTGAGGACTCCAGCAATAGGCAGGCTGATAGGAAAGGCTCTGTTAGCTCCCCACTGCTGGAGCCCTTCCCCACTGAAGGTAAAGACTCTGACAAGTGGGGAAAGGTTCTGCTGCTGAAGCTTTCCCTGCGGCTTCCCCCCTGCCACAGTCTGTCACTGACATATACACATGGCAGTGTGAGCACAGCTTGCTTTTCACTGAGGCTTGTAGCTATGCCACCCTATATGCTACCAAAAGTGGTGAGTGGAATAGACGTAGCCTAAGGATGAGAGGGTTGTTCAACTTCCACATCCAATCATTCCTTTGCCTCCCTCCCAGAACTGCTAACGAAGGTCCCAGTGTCAATGTTTTCTGTGATGTGGCAACCTGCCCAGTATGAATTGTATTGAGACCATCAATTCAAGTGTTGACAACTAAACAGCCATCCGATGATAACTTTTGGTGCCTTATGAAATCAGTGACTTGGAGTGAAAGACTCTAAATCCCATTAACAACAACTTGAAATCACCAAGATCCAGACACCATTCAACAAAAAGACTCCAACTCATTTACTTGCAAGGAAGATATTTTCACCAGGAGATTCTCAATCGTTAAGTAGAGTACCGTGATGTTATATTCACAGAGATTTTTTTTTTTAGTTGGGTGAAGTGAAGAATTCTATTTCCAAACTACTCTACTCCATCTCTAAACTAAAAAATACTGTTCAAAGTTTTAAAAAGACCACCGACACATCTTCTTTAAATATGTAAACAGGCTCAGGCCCACTTCCTTAAGTCCTGGAGTGTCACTCAGGTATTTGTCACAATATTTAATGGATGCGACATTTCATCTCAGAAGATGACAATGCTAAAAATGTGCTTTCCCTCATACTTTTGATGTGCAGCAAAGCCATTTCTAGCCATAGGCACTATGGGTTATATACGATTACAGAAAAATGAAATTGTTGTTAAGGAGGATGAGAGCTTCACCTCTTAAAGAAATCCAACAATGTAATGTTTCTTGAGAAGAAGTCAGCCCTTACAGCAGTTGCCCCATGGGCAGACAGCATAAGAAAAATGGTGGAAGAGTATTCAGTGTAACTTGTTGTCTACTTCAGCTTGAATGGTGGAAAGCATTAAATATCTATAGCATTCCATCTGGTGAGAGCTGGTATGATGATCACTCTGAGATATGACCTAAAGTCAAACTAACTAGAAAAAAAGATTATGAAAACATTTATGTGTGGCAATTTTCTAATATTAATAGGGATATTATTTTGACTTACCTTTCTTGGCTTAATACACTCCCATCCTTTGAAGACTAGTATTTTGAGTGTAAAAAAAAAGTGTTGTTCATAATGAAGACTAGTATAATGGAGGTTTAGTGCATTTTCAAAATCTCATAGAGGAAAAATGTACCACCTGTATTTTAATAATGAATGTGAAGCAAATTTAAACAATTAATGCTTAATTCCCTTGTCTATTAATATACATACAGTGAGGTAAGCATGGAGCAAAAATGAACATAATATGTACATTTGACATAAGGTTGGATAATTTGAAGATGTCAATATTTCATGTTGCAGAGCAAAGCTTACCTTGTATCCTGATGATTTGATGTGCACTCCTCGCTTGGTCAGAGTAGATTTCATTCGGATGAAAAAAGAGCGCTCTAGGGTGTTGTCAGTGGTTAGTAGACTGGGGCTTGTTGATTCCACTAGGGAATAGAAAAAAAATACATACACAGATGATTTAGATTTTTATACAGCCCCTCTAAGCTATTTCTCAGGTGCAATCCTTGAACTCGCTAAAAATAAATGACTGATGGATGCTGAGTGTTGTAATCAATTTACCTCATTTACAAAATGTTTATTTAGCAAAAAAAATTTGAAAAATATATGTACAAACAGTAACTCTCATTTTCAGGTTCTTTTTTCTTAATGTCTCAAAGAATTTTAAACACGGAGTTGCCTCATTAACTCTTTCCTACGCAATTATGCTGCTAGCTTTTTTTTTTTTAATTGTGAAGTTTCTTAATGTTATGTGACAGGGTCAGTGTTATTGGGGAGGCAAGGCTGTCTACTGAACTACATCTGCAAATTCTAATCCAGTATTCTATCCCCCGTTTTACCTACTTTGTTTGCTGTGACACCTTGGTCACACTTCAGCTCTTGATGCCTCAGTTTCCCCATTAGTTTGGGTTAATTAATACCCAGAAAGCACCACGTGACCATCAGATGAAAAGCACTACTATTATGATTGGCAATAATAACAATAATAATTAGGTATTAGTGACTAATGACGATGGAACGGCTTCAAGATCCATTTAGCGTTAAGTGAAGTTTCCTCTTTGAAACTACAGACCACATCTTTGTGTTCAGATGCCTTAGCCACAAGACATATAGTAGATAAGAACAAATGGTATGTGCCAAGTATGATAAAATAATATATGCAGATTTAGGGAATGTAATATCACCATGTTCCCCATGCAACTTTTTAATACTTTTGTTTTCAATCCAAAGGTTTCTATGCAATGTTTTCTTCTAACAAATAATTCACAGAAGCTTCTGGAGCAACTCTACAACAAACAACTGCTGGGAATGAAACATATTTCAGTTCCAAGGAGTTATTATAAGCAACAATGAATAAAAAAATAGTTTAAAATCAAGAAAAATACCTTGTTGCTGTGCTTTTAGAGAATATGATCAATTACTGGTCAAAACCATTCCAAGTATTTATAAAAGCATTTGATATGCAGCACATACAAACCCTGCTTGCTTGTGAGCTAAGGATTATCTTGTGTTGTGCTTGTTCTAATGTGGTCACGTTTTCTTGTATTTATGGCATTTCAACTCTGTTATGATGAAACTGCTGACAAGAATGCCCCTTTCTTTAGTATCTCTTTTAAGGTTTTTTGTTTTAGAGAGCATGAATTCGATGTCATTTTAAATGTACAGCTCTTTATCACTCGAGGGAAAAGCAGAGCCATGTTATATTTAGTACTTTCATTTCTTCTGATTAAATATGAATTACTATGAAATTTTTCTCATCATCTAACACGCCATAATACGCCAACAGCTTTTTAATACACTATATAAGCACAAACTTCTGCTCTAAGAGTTTAATTTGCCCCTCTAATCCAATCACATCAACCTTATTTCTCTTATCAGAGATTCCCATTTTGAATTAAATGAGCTCATTAGTTTTAATCAAAAGCAGAGAGATCAAAACTTAAACGTAAATGCTTTAGATCAGAACTGTCAGTCAGCCGTGCAGTTCTATTTTACTAAAACACAAGATCAGAGACCCTTAGAACCAATTTTTTCTCGTAAGGGATGCTGAGAGCTTGAAGATGCTATATCCTTTTTTTTTTTTTCCCAAGGACAGATTATACATTTAAGGTTAGACTTAATTTAGAGCTTTTTTTTTCATCCTGGTGGAAATGGAAAAGTATGCCAATCTACTGTTGTCTCTTTCACATTTATTGGTGCTGGTCCTTAGAGACCTGAACAAACGTGAAGCCATCAGAATCCATGCCACAAACCTGGCCTCAAAAAATTCAGCTCTGCTCAACAATATCATGTTTGCAACATCTAAGAAATGAAACTTTCAAAAAAAGGAAATGTATTTCAGGGTCAAGGTTACTGGAACTCTGATACAGCAAGGAAGGGCCAACCAGAATACAAGCAGTACTTGTGATATGAGAATCATTATTAATTATTACTGCCTACAGTACAGCGCTTTAAGAGTACATTAAGAAACCACAGCATGGGTGCTTCCTGCTGTGTGAAGAAATGCGAGAATCAGCTTAACATGTGCAGTAGTTGCAGTCCAGCGCATTATACCCTAATACAGGCAATAAGTACGACATGTCCCCATGTGTTGTAATGGTAATTACCTAAACACGCAGAAGTAATGTTAATTAAACACACAAAACCTTGCATCTGAATAAAATTAAAGCTGTGGCATGAACATATCATACCCAAGAAATGTAAAGATGAGAACATTTTATCCTTAATTCACATTTCTGAAGAAAAGTGAAACAACCTATATTTAGTAAAGTATCCTTGGCACTGAATATTTCCTGGGTTCTTTTGAGCTTGTATCACAGGCTTGACATTATTTGACCTTTAACATATCTATAAAACCTATATATCTTTCAGTGAACGTTATATCATGCAATGTTATTTAATAATGTTAATCATCATTATGCATATGGTATTTTAAAGGTAGGATAAAAAGTCACAGGGACATATTCTACCCTTGCTACATGCACAGAACACACCTACTGACGTCAATGTGAGATTTGCAGAGAGATAAACGGTGGAATATGGCCACTGCGAATGCCCAAGAGTTGATTTTAAATGTTAATCACTGAGCCATTTAATAATATTTTTTCCAATTATATCAAAGGAGAATAGCAATCTAAGTGCCATCAGAATGAAAATCTAAAACATTTCATGTTTAAAGAGATCTTTTGGCATTTTAGAAGTGCAAAAAAGCAAGAATCTGGGAAAGTCCTACTTTGCTTCAATTGGTGATGTTCAAGAGAACAATCCTGCATTCTTTGTACTTCCCAACTATTACTGAAGACAATAACAATATGAGTATGGAAGGCAGAAGGAATGTATACATTGTCTCCAAGAGCATAAAAACGCAACCTGTGATATCTGTACTAATGTGTTACCCAGATTAAAAGGTCAAGCAAATCCCCAGCCAAACCCAAATGGGGGAAACACATGAACTAAGGCCCAGATCCTGCAATGAGCTTTCTGTGGATGGACATCTGCACCTGCATGGAGCCTCACTGACTTCATGAAACAGAACCAAACAATATAGAACAATGTAAGTCATATCTCTCCAACAGCAATAACAGAAGCACGGTATCCATGTCTGATGCACAAACATATACATATTCAAACAATTTGTCCCTGAGGAGAGAGAGCAAGCCCAGATATGATTTATGTCTTAAAGTCCAAGTAAATAAGAAAAGGATGGCAAAGCTCCATAAATGAATATCCAACCACTCATATCCTTTTGTCATATGTACTAAAAAAATGAGAGAAAAGAAGAGAGATGGTATTTTCCCCATGTTAACACGCAAAAGATTGTTTTTTGAGCTCACTCTTTCAAAGGGCCAGGAACTTCAGAGGTGTAGATGACAAGCTACAACATTAATACCTCTGCTGAGTTCCAGGGGATTCAGTTAAAGAACAACTTGGTCTCAACACCATTAAAATAAGCTTTCACCTGCACCTACACTTCTTCTTTGATACAAAAACCTTTGTTAAATTGAACCAAGAGGAAAAACAAGGAGCTATTGACACACCGCAAAGGGGAGTCCAAATAGGAGGGGACATACACATTAGCAAGAAAGGGATGCTTGCTAGCTCATGTCCTATTGTAGGCTTATAAGCATTTTCCTGAATATTCTCAAAATCTCGTCACAGTTTGTATGTGCAACAGAGAACCACTAAATTCAGGCATGCACCTGGGCAACACAAATATGTAATTTCAGCTGGACTCGATGCTTACACATCCCTTTAAAAATACTTCTATTTCCTTTTGTGCACAGTTTTGCAGTTT
Organism: Trachemys scripta elegans; assembly: GCF_013100865.1. Classification (NCBI taxonomy): domain Eukaryota; kingdom Metazoa; phylum Chordata; order Testudines; family Emydidae; genus Trachemys; species Trachemys scripta. The sequence goes on from NC_048301.1 coordinate 47,224,402, forward strand.
ATTGCCTCTATCCAGGCATTAAAAGACTTTCAAGGAAGATTTAATCGTCAGCAGTTAACTACTCTATTTCCCCCCCATATTATTGTGTCTTAAAGTGAGGTTCTAATCAGAAACACAACTCTTAAAATGATATTGTTTCCATGCTCATCCTCTCTCAATAACCTACAGATCAAATTTTCTTACTTTCCCAGTAAAAATATTGTTTGATCAAGACACATTGGCGACCAAGGACAGACACAGGGATGGATTTTAAGTGACAAGCTACAACTTCATTAAACTTGACCGGGGAGGGGTGCAACCCACCCTGTCACCCAAACTCACATACCCACTGGGGGTTACAGGGCTCCTACCATATAACCCCTAAATCCAGGCACACTATTCTCAGCCTGCCCCTAGGATTCAGCTCACTCTTCTGAATCCTTTTACACCTCCACTCCACGTCCCCTTGGTGAGGAGCACAGAGGGTACTAAAAGAGGAGTACCTTAGCCCATGAAGGCCACAAGGTCTCCCTCATACCATAGGTACAAGGTTCATCAGCAAAAGCCCAGGTCTTTTATTTCTCATCTTTTTAGCCTTTCAACCATACTGGAAACCTGCCACAAACTGTGGAACTAACATCCCTACAAGGTACTACAGTACCACTAATTACTAAATCCTACTCCTATTTAATCTATCATAGAATAATAGAATATTAGGGTTGGAAGAGACCTCAGGAGGTCATCTAGTCCAATCCCCTGCTCAAAGCAGGACCAACACCAACTAAATCATCCCAGTCAAGGCTTTGTCAAGCCGGGCCTTAAAAACCTCTAAGGATGGAGATTCCACCACCTCTCTAGGTAACCCATTCCAGTGCTTCACCACCCTCCTAGTGAAATAGTAGTTCCTAATATCCAAACTATCTGTGCCTCTATGCTATCTATGCTGCGAGGAAGGCAACCTCCCCACCCCCAGCCTCTGCCAATTTTGCCTCAAAAAAATTCATTTCTGGTCCCCAAAACAGGCAATCGATCAGCCCCATACCATCTGCAAAACACAGCTCCATTACTACAGTTTTAAGGAGGGGAGATGCACTGCTGAAATGGAGCAAGAAAAAGCTCCCAAGGACCTGGGCTAAGGTTTGAAGGAGTTCCCCTCCTCCCCTACCTGGCCCCTGGGTGGATAAAGTCTTTGGAGAAAGAGAAGCCACTCCTGTGTGTGCTCCCCCAATCCTTTCTACTGAGACTGTCCCAATCACTATCTGTCCCATCAAGTTTTCCACCCATTGAGGCAAGTGGGTGGCATTTTATAACTGGGAGCAGCAGCAAGTCAAGCTGATTTCTTTCCGGCCCATCACCCTTAGTAAGTCCTTCTGAAGTCTGTGGGACTTCTGATGTGCTCAGAGTTAAGTACATGGTTAGGAGCTTTGCTGGATCAGACCAGAGTTGTCAGCTTGCAAGATCAAGTCCCAAATGAACCATTTTATTGATGTAGCAGGAGCCAGAATTGAATCCAGCTCACCCTCCCCCAGCAATATTACTATGAAGGACTAAATGGAATCAAATGTAGAAAAATATTTTTGCTATAACCCACTAGGTCCAAAACCATGATTTTTGTAGCACGAAAAGGGAGAGTCCCAGCTTTCTAAGTAGATAAACAGCATTTCTTTCTAGCCTGAGAAGGCCCTTAAAATTCCAGTGATATTATATATAGAAAAGCTGTTTTAGGTCATTGTTAGAGGTTTCTAAAAAGTGCTAGTTATAATTTCTCTCTATGGGGCCTCTTTAGTTGGATTCGTGGCATCAAAGCATCCTGATTTTACAGGCAAAGGGATATGAAAAAGAGTCCTAATGCTTATTTATTTATTTATTTATTAATTTTGAAGACTATAGAACCAACACAACAAACAACATAGATACATGCCTCACTTCAAACATGCAAGTTATTTCAATGGAGTGACTTGTGCTTAAAATTAGGCACCTGCTTAAAAGTTTTGCTGGATCATGGCCAAATACAGAATAGTCTGCTCCTTACGACTAGAAATACAAGAATGTGTGGGAAAATAATACAAAGATTATACCTTATTTGGCCAACAAAGAAATTCAGTCAATATATAATGAGATACATTGTATAATTCCAATGATGTCACTTTTCCACACACCAAGAAAATTTTTTTCAAGACTAATAGATTCAGTACCAGAGGTTTGTTCTATTTGAACATCAGGTAAATGAGAATTTTTAGAAAGATTACACTTATCAATACCTTCAAAGGACTAACCCTCAGCTAGGGTGACCAGATGAGAGGAAGAAAATATCGGGGCACATGGGGGGCGGGGTTGCCGACGGAGGGAAAAAAAGAAAAAAAAATCCCGCCAGAGCGTGAAATATCGGGACAAATTGCGTCCTGACCAAACATCAGTCAGGCCGCAGGACAAATGCCTAAATATCGGGACAGTCCTGATTTTATCAGGACGTCTGGTCACCCTACCCTCAGCTAAATTTGTTTTAGGAGGTTTCAGACCTCTACAAATTTTGAGCCTGATCAAAATCCAGAAAGACATTTTTAGTCTCATTAAATAACTTGTAACATTACAGGATTAAATATTGCTATCACTCGAACATATGTCTTATCAACATTTGTTTTTAAAGCCTTTGGTTGTGTTTCCCATGCAAAAATATGAAAAAATTAAAACTGGACATCACTAATATTGAACCACCTTCTTTTAAACACACATTACAGTTTTGTCACAATCCATTACAGAAGAGTGAGCAACTGGGTTCTACAAATCTCCCACAACATTGTAGCTCTAGAGATGTGTAACTGGAAAGCCTATTAGATACTTAATAAAGGCTCAGATTTTATATCTTCAAACAGCTCTAGCAAAGAAACAAGAGGATCTTTACTTTCTGCTACTTTTTGTAAATCTAATATACAGATGCTGGAGGCTCTGGATTTATCCTTTGAGGCGCCAACCTCTGATGTAGTACACCATTATCTTGATCTAGACAATATTTTAAGATCAGTTCAACTATATTTAATGTTGATTCTATTCTTTATTTGTAATTAACTGATCTATTCTCATTCTTGTTATGGTTGTTTGCAATTTTTGTATTTCTGAGACAGTGACATCTACGTTTTTATCCATTTGTTTTAGTAGTTCATAGAAACACTCTATGTAATGTTATCATCCGCCCCAGACATCAAAGAGCCCAAACTGAAGTAACAAGCCTTCACCTGTGCAAAGGGGGACACAGCCTCAGAGGGGAAGCTCTTCAATGAGGTGTTCACCGTTAGTTCTGCATTGAATATGCAAATCTAGTTAATTCTGTTTCTTTGACTTCTCAGGTGACTGATGCTTCCTTGGTGTCATTTAACCAAACAAAACAATGGCCCAGGCCCTCAGATGTACCAGAGTTCTGCTAAATGCACATGAGGAGAAGGGTGGCAAGGGTTCAGCCCCTAATGCAATTACAATAATCTCAGGATTGCTCTAATTTATGCCATTTTAAGACCCCTAACACTAGAACACACTGCACTCTAGCCATGCTCCCTCAAAGCCCCAAGATGCGCCAGGTAGAGAGAGCACAGAGCTAGCTATATCAGCTTTATGTCACCTGGGTTCACCTGCACTCAGGGAAGCCCTACTGCCCCTTAAGGACAGCTTTAGAAACATTTTTGCACTGCTCTGCAGTGCAAATTGGCCATGGCACAGACCAGGATCTGGCCCAAACCCACCTGAGAAACTAAAACAAAGCAAAAATGTACAAAGGAAAAGCTGAGCAGTTCATATATACAAAGAAGCAGAAAAAAATCAACAGTATTTGTAGATACTCCCCTTGGAAATCCAGCAAGCTCACTTTTCAATAATTAGGGAGCCCCAGGCCCCAAGTTTATACAAAAAATTATGGGGAAAGAAGAGGGGGGAGGGAGAAATAAGGGATTGTTCATAGGAGAAGTCCTCTGTTTAAACTCTCTCAGGTTGGTGATGACATGTTTCACTGTAAGAGGATAGGGGCTCCTGACTCTGAGTGGCCATCAGCACCATCCTGTATATATACAGAGTATATACAGACTGCACACTAGTATGTCACAAAGGTTTTAATTTCACTTGTTTAGAAAGACACTGCATACTTCACTATTGACTTCACCACTCAGAAGCAATGAGCCCATTCTAAATTCATAACAATAAAGTCTTTAAACTGCAGCAGACCATTATGTATTAACACACACACATTCTGAATCTAAATTATCATTCTTGCAGATAACAAGAAATATACATTTTCTGCAGAGACAGCAATTCTCTTACTAATTAACTGAGAAAACACGGGTGAAAAAAATATCAAAATTTTGGATGACAGTGTGGCCTATTTTTTGTTTCTTTTTATCTTCAAAGTCTGGTTCGTCTAATGTGTTTTTTTTTTAATCCCTTCAAATTTTCCAAGCCAGCAAGCTGAGTTGTGGCATGACATATCAGATCGTATCCGTTATGTTGCATTATGTTATGTAACAATCTTAACATCCTTAAACAATGTTGACACCAAGACTTTAAAAAACGGGAAAGGAAAGCCAAACACTGTATTATTTTGAAAGGGATATTATACACTTCTTTAGGATTTTGAAATCCTAAGTACCATGAATGAAATCTAATGGAATATTCCACCCACTGAACATGAGAGTCAGATAAGAAAATGCCTGTACTAGGGAAAGGACCTCAAATTCTGTTCCCCATTCATTGTATGGCCAGGAAATACGGAGCTCTTGAGCAAAATATGGCATCAACACCATTGCAATCTCATCTGAGTTGCATCCACTATATCATATTTTAACAATGAGAGCTAGGATGCTGATTCTGAGGAGTGCTGAGCCCCTGAAATTGTCACTGAAGTCAAGGAGCACTGACATTAGCAGGCATCACACAGGGTTCAGGCCCTAACTCCATGAACTTCCCAACTCAACCAACCAATCAGATAAAACTTGCTCTGCATCCCCAAAAAACTTTAGAGGACACCCTCCCCCCATCACTTGTCCAGACAGAGGAGTGTACTGGATGTCTGTGTTATCTCTAATAAGAGTAAGAGACAAGCAAACAATCATGTGATACATAGGTATAATTCCACCAAGGGATGCCACTGTTATTGTGTGCTATGCTTAGAGCATCACACATACAGTATAAGATAATAGCCCTTAATCTTGCATCCCCTTCCTGTATCTTGGATAGGTCCTTTGGTCCTTCCCCATGCACCTTCTTAAATCACTCACAAACAGAAATATTTGAATGTGTAATCATATGGCTTTCTGCTGAGGCTCTGCACTCTGGACCACACTATATCCTGCTACAGAGCATGCACATTTAGAAATTGGTGGTAGCCCAAGTATTAGTTATCAAGCCATCAATGTGCATAGTGAAGCTTCTCTACCATGGAAAGGGTTCTAACTCTTTTAAAAAGGAGGCTGGAGACTCCAAATTAAGATTAAAAGACCAAAATACATGTGCAGTAGCTAGGCTAAACAACGATATCAGTGGACGTGACAACCATGTACAAGAATCTGGAGGGTGTAAGCTCCAAGGAGGGTGAGGTTTAGGGTCATACAACAGATTGTACAGCCATGAGCAATTAAATGAAATTAAGAGAAAGCAAACATGGGCTAAATCTCAGGGAAAATTTCCTCATGTATTACACATTGAAATACTCCTCCACAGAACTGGTGAAATCTCCAATACTAGAGACATTTAACAACTTCACAATGTCAGGGATGGATTCTAAGTGATCAGGACCTGATCTAGAAGTCAACAGAAAAACTATACTGAGAGCTAGATCAGGCCCTTGATGACCATCTTTACCACTCAAACTTCTGTGGGTGGATGATGCTTATAGATTAGATTGTATATGCCAAGTTTCAACCCAGAGTCCATTTATGGATCAGGTGCCAACCTTTAAAAATGTACACAGTTCTCAAAATACTGACACCAGGCTCAGTAATAACCAGAGTAATGGACACTACTATAACTAAGGCCAAATTTTCAAAAGTTTAATCCAGGCTTTATTTATGGACAGGAAAAATCACTCCTGCAATTACTTGCAAATGTAATTTTGTTTTTACAGGTGAATGTGTGGGGACAAATAAAATTTCAATGTGTAAACTACATTTATAGGTTATTGTTTGCTCAGTTTGCATGACCAGATAGGACTAGTATGTGCAAATTTGGTCACTTGTGTACAAAAGATTGCACACACACAGAGGCCATGTCTTGAAAATTTGCCCCATAATGTTACGTACAATTAGGCTTTCCTCCATTTATTTTCTAACTCAATAGTATGTGCATGTAGCGGCAAAGAAGGCACAGAAGAAAAACCAAAGTGCAAACACCATTAATAGACTTTCTAAGTCATTGTATGAAGATATAGTTTAATGCTTCACTATTCCTGGAGAAACAAAATGACCTGAACTGTAGCTGGTATTCATATTCTTGTTATCACAATAGAACAAAAAAGCACAGCTAAAGTTAATGCCTGTCACAACTTACATTATTACTAATATTATTCTTACAGTCTAGAAATGTATAATATTAGGATACAAATTCCCACCTTGTGTTACTTCTTCCCATGTAAATTCTCATCCCACAAAATGTTTTACATGTTTAGTGAAATATCAGGCTAGTTAGTTGGCAGGATGAAGTTATAAATAAGATTTGCTTTATTCCTGCAACATTAAAAGATATATTTTACAAACCAAATTTGGCAGGTCATTGGTTTGTGAAATACATATATCTTTTTTGGCTGTTTGAAAACAACATAATAAAGGTTTGCCATTAAAGGAACTAGTCAGGAAGGAAATTTTAACTCTTAAAGCCCTTTGAAAATGTTACAATCTGCTGGGCTTCAATCCATTATCTAAACATTTGCAAATGTACCCATATTCATCAAATAGACCAGAACAGTTGAAGAAGAGCTGTTATGGCCCTCTGAATGAATGGTATACAAACTATACTGGGCATGAACCTCAAATTCCCTTCTGAAAATTCATTTATTTTAAGTAAAGGAATACATAATCTAATCTGACCTAGCAGCCTCATCTCTGGTCAGGTCAGCAATGCTTGTAAATTTTCAAGATTCAATAAAGGTCGCAAAGAAAACCCAGCCCTAACTTACAGTAGCCTGACCTGTTAGTGTATTTCTTCTGTTAAATAACATACATTCAAATAAAGTAAAAAAAAAAAACATTCAAGTGACTAAGATGACATTGAACTGGGGGACTAAACTGGATAAAAAGTAACATTTGTGTTTGCTTTATGAATGGGTAGGGAGAACAAACACTGGAAAAGGAGGAAATGTATGCAGTCTAACAACTGAGGAACTCTTTATGAAGGCAAAATGACCACTGAACTCACCGGGAGTCTTGTATTTGCATAAGGAGTACAAGTTTAGGCCCTATGCAGATTTTGAAAAATAAGATGTTGAGATACAGCTACATTTATCTTTCCTGGGTTTGAAAGGCTTAAATGAGCATATGGCCCTCTCTTGGGTTTGGAAGTTTGCATGTAAATTTTGAACACTTTGTAATGTAGTGCAACACCTTCATTAAAAAGTTGGTGCTATAGAATACACTGAAATACTGAGGGTTTTTTTTGTCCTAATAGGATCAACTGTTTTTTCCCCTTATCTTGCAAGTTTTCAAATCTTGCTTAGTAACTTGTGATTCATAAACTGACACTCCAGAGCATAGCTGTGAAAATAACTGTGGTTCAGAGCTGCCAATAATGGCCCACTAAAGTTCCTTCCTAGCACATGGCATAAAAAACCCTTATGATGTCGCCTAACACTGCCAGCTTGTTTGAGTTTAAAAATCACAATAAAAGAGATTGCTTTCCAGATTTTCATATGCCAAGCAGGGGTTGCTTCTTGGTGAGGTTCTCCCCTGAGAGAGAGAAGAGCATTCAAGCTATCTCATGCTGCTCACAGTCAGTGTTTGGATGATACTACTCTGGGGAAATAGACACAGTGTCAAAGTCAAGCTGCTACCAGTGGGTGTTTCTGCACACATCTACTAAGCAGTAGGAAAGTTCAAGGGAAAAAATAGGGTATCATAAAGATAGTCTTTGAGAGTACATGACATCCAACACAAGCTATTATGCAGTAGACGGTACACGCCAAAGAACAAACAGTATGAATACAGAAAGTGAACATTTTAAATCTTACTGGAAACCCCCTGTAAATGTAGCCACTTGAGGGATCTATTTCTTGAGAAAAAACATTTTGTGCTCTTGGGATACTTTTTGGATTTTATTTCCAATACCTGCATTCTGGATCGAGTGGAGCAATGCTTTTATCACAACTATAAAATGGTTATGAGCCAATTCCTCATATAAAACAGTCAGTAACGGTGGGGCTTTTTTACGACAAACATGATGTCAGACAAAGGGCATCAGGACTTAGTCTTTGTACTACAGTACAAAATAACAATACATAAACACCTTTGTGAAGGCAGCTTGAAACCCCATGTTTTCTATTAAAAAGCCATGTTCAATCTTCACTGTTGATAGAACAGAATAGCTAACACAGAGAACATTGTATATCAGAAAGGTCAATAGTTATTATGAGCTACAAATATATTTTTTTCCATCCTTCAGGCTGTTTAGCGCATATCACAGCATGAGCAGCTGTCTTCTTTAATACTTTTAAAATTAGAATCCCAAAGTGGAAGAAAAAATTACATTTGCAATGATTGCTCTTTGCTTTTGTAAGTTTACTTTAATACACTATTTTATATACATGAATCTACCATGCAGCCTAACCAAGGGGCAGTAACTGGTTGCTAGTATCTACTGGATTGCCAGATCTGTGTGTATAGTATCCTGTTATAAAATCACTTTGACACAAATTGTGTAACTGTACTGCATATATAAAGACTGTATATCATACATATAGTTACTGGCATACAATGTATTTTAAACCACCCACCCCCACACACACAGTGGTTGCCTCTGAAGAATCAACATTTACCTCGATTAACACAGAGGGGAATCTGTGATACCACATTTCCCCCATATATTTAGATTATGAAAAAAATTGTGGCATCTGTTGACTTTTTAATACCAATCACTACAGATATGTGGGTGCATATTTTATTATAGTGAGTTCTATAGATAAAATTGCAAACATGTTTCTCTTATAGCCTCTAGTTTTCATCTATGAGAACCTTCCAAAACTATCACCTTTCAGGGAGAGATTTTCCAGGCTTATCTTTCTATCCAAAGGTGAATTTTTGCGTGTCAAGCATGAACAAAAATGTTTCAGCCACTTTGAGGTATGAACAGAATGGAGGGAAAATACTCTTTATTAAAAAACACATGTTTACAACATTTTTGAACAGTTCTACAATCATGGTTGGGGGATAAAAAGATTAATTTTGTCACAGAAATTGTACTAATTAAAGACAAGTGCATTTTCATCCCTAGTTTTAGTGACAAGCTTATACTGTACTCAGTGAAGTACAGAAGCACTATGAACATATGTGTGGCTAGCTTAGCTGCACTGTGGAAAGTGTAGTGAGGATACACAGGGTAAGGAGGGCTGCTGCTAATTTTGAAAAGTGAGGAGGAAGCCCTATTCTGATATACCTCAGGAATTGCTTTCCTCAGCTAGGCAGCTTCTAAAGTTCAGATAGGGTCTTTCTTCTGTGGACCTTCAGAGATACACAAGAGACATTCTCCTTACTGGGGAGTTACTAAGGTTCACTGAATAAGGCATTCCATTGGTCTCTGGGTCAAAAAGTTAAAGATTATGGAATTTACATGTGGTATCACCAGAGTTTTGAAGGCCTGGAGAATGAAGAACCTTCTTATGCCTTTTCTTTTTTCCCTGACAAATAACCTAATATACATGCTAGGAGAACATGGACGTTCTGTGGTTAAGCGCTCAGAAGTGAGAAAAAAACCAAAATTATTGTTTCATGTGCCCTTAACTCTACCCCCCATATGTGTATACATCATGATATGGTCTTTAGTTACATGATCACAGACTGTTAAATAATAAACTATCACACAATGCAGGAAATATAAAGGAGATTCTTTAGTCATGCTGATGGACCTAGTTCTCTACCTCATAAATTAACAAAATACATTCCTGTGTTATGTACAGTTCCCACACGGCATTTCCCTAAACGTTAGTTTAGGACTAAGCATCATAGACATGATTGCAAACTACAAAGTCATGACCTAATCCAATTTTACTCCATTTTTTGGGAAAGTCATGCAATAAATCCATAAAGCCAGGAAACGGATCACTTCATATGCTCAGGCAACTATAACTGTTCTGTCAAGAAAACAACGTGGCTATCACAGACTGTTATTTTTAAAGAAAACAGAATAGTGTAAAAAATCCCAAAAAATAAATAGGCTAGCTATATTTTTTTCAAACTAGGTTATTGTGTAAAATATCTTGGGGATAGAAAAGTTTCTTGGAGTGTGAAATAATACCCTCAGTTTTTAGCTTCAAGCATTATTTCAGTATCTCTGTAACTTTTCTATCCCCTCAAGAAGCATTGCACAATTATTACTCCTCATTTATTATACAGACACTCACTCACACACACACATTATCATTTATAGCTCTATTTATTTAGACAGATATTTTCAAAAGTGTTTCAAAGGGAGCGAGGCACCCAAATCCCACTGAAATTCAAAAAGAGTTGGGAGCCTAAGTCCCTCAGGCTCCTTTTAAAATGTCAGGCTTAATGATTCAGGAAACAAATATCCAAAGCTAACACCAACGGGCTGCATCCATACATTATTCTTGAAGAACCTAAATTATTTGGTAAAGAAATACGTCAAATGAGCTGGCCTTTTTTTGTTCACTATAAGTTTAAAAGATTTTTGACAGACGCAATCAGAATCTGTCATATTCCACAGGATACAGAGACCTTTTAAAAATTAGCCTACAGTGCAGGTATTTTGGCAGATTTTATCACATGGATTGCATGGTAAATACTTTACTGGAGAAAATCTGCTTCCCCTCCCTATTTGCTTCTCTCTAACAAGGGGAATTAGTGACCTCCTTCCCGCCCAATTCCTCTTCAATTCAAGCTTCAGGAAAAACTGAGCTAGCACAAAATAATATGCAAAGGACGATCAATAATAATCTCTTTTCCCACTTTTTGCCAATCCATTTTTCTCAACTTTTTGCTTGCAAACAGAGTGACTGAGGGAGAAATTATTTGGACACAGTCAGAACACAGTATGTTTTGTGAAACATCTGTACTACAATATTTGTGGGGTTTGTCATATTTATAGTTTTCCCAACATTATATTTTTCACCACACAGGAGCCTGCACTGTTTTTCTCCCCCTCTGAATCTGAAGATCACCCCATGGATTAGCAAATGATTGAGGATTCTCTCTTAAAAGACTCTTTAAAAAACTGTCAGAATCAGCCTGAGACAAAGATTTATTATGAACTATTTAAAGGGCTTAATATATGTATCCCCAAAGAGCCCTTGGAGCAAACTAAAAAGGAAGAGTGGAATTCTTAAAGAATGGGAAAAATTCTCCAATGTCCCACTTTCTTCACACTATGATTACTATTTACTCAAAGGATAAAATGCCTAACCTGTCACATGAAGTCTTCAGAAGCCACATTACTGCTGATGTACAGTTAAAAAAAAAAAAAAAACAACCCAAAACAATGAAGCTCGACAGTAATGTGCCTAAGAAAGGCAGCTGTAATTTACTTTCTAACCTGTTCACTAACACACTAATGTGGCTACATCTTGTAGAAAGAACTGATCTCCTGACCCACAAAGCAATCAAACAACTGCCAGAGTGTTTTCTGTCATACAAGCTGTGACCATTACCTTAATTATACGTTGCCGTATAACAAACCTTCCCTAATGAGCATCTATTCTCCCTCCGTGTGCCAGCTCACCTTTCTGTCCTTGAAAAGTACCATTGCAGCTGATTTCAATTTGAATTTTTAAAAGCATAGTTGCAAGTATTGCTTCTAACAGGTGATAAATAGAACCTTAACTAGGATATTTGCTTTATAAGGATTCCAAGATATAATTAAAATTACAGGCTTGCACTAAAAGGAGGGACTTGGAAAGAATCATACCATACTGAAGGTAAATTTGCAGTGGGCCTAGACCTTTGGGGGTTTTTTGTACATAGGTCTCATAATTGTTCCTCTTTTACATTGACATTTTTGCCACTTGCCAAAAAATACAAGTAGTAAATGTTCCCATAATTTGCACAATTTCTTTACCAATCCTCCCTGATATCCAAAGCAAATGGATTACATTTCTTCTTCCCTCCTGGCTTTTGTTTCTTTTGCCAGCATTTTTCTGCACAACAATCCAACTGTCAAACTAAAACATTTTGGATAGTTCCATTATTATTATAGTTTACACAGCAAACATGTTGCTTCACAAACAGACAATTTCCCTGACCCAGGAAATTACAATCTAACTTAGACACACATAATACTAGGCCAGAAAAATGAGGTAAAGGTTTCTTTTTTGTCCCTCTATATTTTCTTTTTTTTAACCCCAGGACTAGATTCACTGTGGCATTGTTAGTTAAGGGCTTTATGACTCTTAGATTTCATCTGTCTAAGGACATTCTCATACTTAAATTTTGCAATTCAGTGAGTTTCTTTTCCCCTCTGTGTGCAGTTAGATCACATATTCAGTTTTACCAAGTTGGGGTATTATACAACAGAAAGTAAATGATCCCTAAGTTAATAGGTGGAAATGCATGTTCACGGTTGGCAGTTTATTAGAGAAAATGAAATCACATACTTTATTAGGTAAAGGTATGTTCATATGGCAGATGGCCACTAGAAATTATTGATAGCCACACTATTTCTGATAAATACATGTTTTAAATGAGACTGGACCATCTAATTGTGCACATAGCTAGACTGTGAACCACATATTCCTATCATTGTTGTCCTCATCCTCACTCACCCTCCGCTGATTTCTACTTGTTGCATATTACCTTAGTTTGGACTGTAAGCTCTTTGGGACAGAAACTGGTTCTTATGATGCGTTCACACACTGGAGCCTAATCCTGCTTGGAGACTGGAGGAGCTTCTTTAATACAAATACCAACATAAACACCTGGAATGTTTTTTTCTTCCTCTCACATTTATGTCATGGTGATACTTGTGTCTCCTTTGTCAGGAAGCAGACTGAGTTGCAGAGTTGAAAAAAATAGGTTGGTTGTAGTGTACTGGTACTTTCCACTGACCATAGCCCCAGTCAGTGATGTAAGAGTACTGCTCAGGCTGGTCCTAATAGAATAGATCAAAAATTGGAATTTCTGTCTCATAATTTTCAGCCTGAATTGCGTCTAAAAGTCAAAATCTTGATACTTTTCATGGAATGAAAAGTTCTGAGAAAACTCACTTCAGAAATGTGCAAACATTTCATTTTGAGTCAGTTCAACATTCAACAACAGCTACCTAATGTGTGTTAGATCCTCACAGGAGTTGTAGCTCAAGTGCCTCCTCCCCTCACTCCTCCCTTTTGGGCCAGGTTCTATGGCATTTCCCATGATGCATTTTGGACTCCCTTCTGAACAAGCCACCTGGTGTATCATGGGAGACGTAGTTGAGCCATGGAAAATTCTTGGTCAGCTCTGGATCTTAACTAATCAGGTCTGTTGTGGAAGCACAGTGACTGGTACTGAGTTCTCACCTACTGGTCTTAGGCAGAACTAATGGAGCTATAATAATCAAGAGCATGCCTTTTATTCTATAACAGGAAAACAAACAGCTCTGAGCAGATTGATTGGTGGTATAGGAACAACTGCACCTGTCAAAAATCGCAAAGAATCCAGTTCCATGTAGAAGAAACCTTCTGAGAAATGTGCCCACCTCAAAGTCAGAAACACGAACATACTCTCCCACAAAGGGGATATGAGGACTATTGAGGACAGACTTGCCAAGAGGCTCTCTCTCTCTCTCTCTCTCTCTTGCTCAAGGAGGAAGAAAGAAAAGCAGTGAGGAGGGATGGAGAGAACCAAAGAGCCAAGAAGATGGAAAAGGCTATTAAGGTCACTAAGCAGTCTCTGAGTGAGACATGAAGTCCTGTCATGGACTAGAAACTGATTAAGAGGCAGAAAACACAGAGTAAGAAAAAATGCTCACTCTCAATATGGAAAGAGGATCTTTATTAAGACAAATGTGCATAAGAACATAAGAATGGCAGTACTGGGTCAGACCAAAGGTCCATCTAGCCCAGTATCCTGTTTACTGACAATGGCCAATGCCAGGTACTTCAAAGAGAATGAGCAGAACAGGTAATCATCAGGGGATCCATCCCCTGTCACCCATTCCTAGCTTGTGCAATGTTGTACACCATTTTATTAATAAAAGAGTGAGTGGCGAGACAGAAAAATTTGCAGCCAACAAAATTATTTAAGTTAGTTAAGGAAAGAGGATTATGAGGAACTTGAGAGAGAGAGAGACTTGGGCCTTGGCTACACTTACCAGCTAGTTCGACGGCTGGAAATCGAAGTTCTGGGTTCGACTTATCGCGTCTAGTCTGGACGCGATAAGTCGAACCCGGAAGTGCTTGCCGTCGACTGCGGTACTCCAGCTCGGCGAGAGGAGTACCGCGGAGTCGACGGGGGAGCCTGCCTGCCGCGTGTGGACCAAGGTAAGTTCGAACTAAGGTACTTCGACTTCAGCTACGTTATTCACGTAGCTGAAGTTGCGTACCTTAGTTCGAATTGGGGGGGGGTAGTGTAGACCAAGCCTTGTAAAACAAGACAACTGAACAATACAATGGCAAATGAAACTGAGTGTAGACAAGTGCAAGATAATGCACTTTGGAAGGAACTATTTGAACTTCTCATTCACAGTGATGGGTTTTATAACTGTAGGCAAGCAGTAGAAAGACTTGTGGAGTACTCAATGAAAACATCTGCTTGATGTGTAATGCTGGCCAAAAGAGCTAACTAAATGTTATGATGTGTTAAGAACAGGATAAAGAGTAATAATTAATATATTATAAAGCCATTATTTAAATTAATTGTACATGCTTCACCTTGAATATTGTGTTCATTTCTAGTGTTCCTTTATTAAAAAAGGAAATAGCAGAAATAGTAAAGGTCCAGAGAAGGACAATGAAAATTATTAGAGATCTGGAAAGGCTTCTGTAGGAGCAAGATTAAAAAGATTAGGACTGTTTAGTTTAGAAAGGAGATGAATTAGAGGTGACATGATTGAGGTATATAAATTAATGAATGGTATACAAAAGGTAAGTCTCATAATATAAGAACAAGAGGACTCCCAATGAAATTGAAAGGAATCACACTTAAAGCTGAACAAAGGAAAATGATAAAAGGAAATTTTTTTTACACAACATGTAATTAACCTGTGCTGCTCACTACTGTCGGATATTACTGAGAAAAAAACTCAGTAGGATTCGGGGGGGGGGGCAGATTAGGCATATGTGAGGATTATAAGAATACTCACAGTTCACTGTTTAGGATAAAAATGGACATGGGATATCAAGTCTCACGTTTCAAGACATGAGTTAGGAACTGACTGCCGGAGGTAAGGAATGTTATTGTACAATTATCCATTATGGGAATTTTACTTCCTCCTTTGAAGCGTCTGATACAAGTCACTCTTGGAAACAGGACATTGTATTGGATGGGCCACCGTCTGATCTGATACATGAATTCTTATGTTCCCCTTCCACCCAACATCTCGGGGTAGGAGAGCCCCCCCGCAATCTATTTATTCATCCATTGCCATGTTGAAAGTCCCCATCACTGTGGTTTCTAGGTAGTCTATATGGGGTTGTAATGGAGTGTTTACCTCACACAGGTTATAAAAGGGCAATATGGGCCCAAGATGCCAATTTACCAGCCTAGATGCACCTGCAAGAGTAGCCAGAACTAATTAGAAATAAAGGCCAGCTGAGGGGAGAAGAGGGTGTTTATGTCCATAAAGAGCTGAGAAAACCCACTTGGGGAGGAGACCCACAGGAGGGAAGGCAGGAAGTGCCCTCTCTCTGGGCTACACCCCCAAAAGAAGCCTGAGAGGGAGAAAGGGGAAAAAAGATCAGACAGACTTCTTCAAAGGTGAGCTGGAAACCCAACTGAGAATGGAGCTCTGGTGGGCTGGAGCTTGAGTAAGGGCAGGAGTGTGCCAGCCACTGGATCGGGGGATTTATCAAACTAGGGGGGAGAAGGAGGAGCAGCAACAGAGGCACGCCTGCGCTGAGGACTGCCTGCTGAGCCCAGCCAGGCTGGAGATTTGCTTTGTTATACACTTTTTGTTGGACTTTGGTAAAGAATTCTTCAGCCCAAGAAGGGGCTGGATGCTGTGAAGTTTGAGGCCAGAGGGTTGAGAGGGAGAAAGGGGAGAATAGGCCAAAGTAGGCAAAAGGTGGGGAAACTGAGGCAAAAGGTGCCACAAGACCACTTCCAGCCAGCAGGGGGAGTATTTGGGCACCAACTTTGCCACAAGGTTACAGAAAAGAATGGAGTCTGTCCAGAAGGAACACGTTTAATTGTTGGTTTTTAATTTAGAGTGCTCTACTGTATTTTGTTCAAAAGAGAAAAGCTGCAACAGCCTCCATCATATACTCCAGTGACCACCTAGTCCTTAGGACCAAATGAAATACCTCAACTAGCCTCAAAAAGACCCCATGAAAAGATGTGCCCTAAAGTTGAACAAATTCAAGCTGTTTTGGACTAAGGGTGGGGAGTAAATTCCAAAGCCATGGGGATTTGTGGCCAACATAGTGCCAGCCGCTCCACAGCTGATATATGAAGACAGCTTCAAGCACCTTCAGTTCAAGGCTTTATAGGTCAAGACCATCACTTAAACACTACCCGGAAACCCATAGGCAGGCAGCACATAGTGAGATACACCTGATAACAAGTGGGGCAGTGCATTCTGCACCAACTTCAGTTCTAAAATGGATTTCAGATGTAGCTGTATGTAGAGTGCATTGCGACCATCTGGTCTTAAGGCAAATAAAGACATGAATCACTTCAACATATGAAAGAGTAGGTCGCAACCTCCCAGGCAGAAGGAAATTAAAAACCCTGTTTGAAGTTTAACCAGTTTCTCAATTTACGAACACCATTTATAAAAGGTGGACAAAAACCTTTAAAGGTACAGCTATAATCTGCCCTATATTTTACCACTTCTTCCTCCAACCCCCCAACTTCATCTTTGTTTTATCCGGATTGAGCCTCAGGCAGATCGCTCTCATCCGTTCTCATATCTTAAACAGGCACCATTGGAGCTGGAAACTGAAGACCCTTCTAAAAGCAGAAGTCCAGCTCAACAGAAGTTTCCCCGGTATTGTCTTATTGGCATAACACATAACACAGCTCATTATGCGGTTCAGGCTTCTACGGAACAATTTGTTCCCACTCCAACTGGCTTCATTTCAGAATGACATAGAATAAGTTGTATTTGTCTTTCACAATACAAAGAAAATGCATGTCTCTAATATAGTAACTATATATATATTTTTAAAAAATCTACTTGAATGTGACTGTTTTATACACCAAAAATCTACCAACTGGATTAGGTCAGTGCACTATTAGTAGTGATGAGACAGAAAAGAATATGATAGTGAGTCCTTAATAGAATCAGACTTTAGCATGATGATAATGATTTCCTTATCATATTAGTAATTTTTGCATTCTGTTAGCAAATTTTGCTTTTGCTAACATGATGCAAAAGTTGTTAATATAATAGGAGTCTCATTGTATTAGCAACTTTCTATCACATCAACGAAGATTAAATTTGCTAATGTAATATGACAGTCTCTAACATAAGATTAGTACAAATAGAGACAAAAATCTCAGTAGACCTTCTAAAGCTAATGCTGAACATGTAAGTAATACCTTATTTATTTTTCTTTGTTAACTATATGGTGAATGTGTGAAATGCCACATCCATCCTCGCTCAGTTAATATTCTCTAGGAAAGTCTATTTTATAGGACACAATCTCAGCCACAAGTGATTAACTTTTGATGCAAAATCATGAACTATCAACTTTCATCATTCGAAGATAAGTGATTCATCCAAATGGATCAGCTGATATTTATACATGAAGATACGTGTTCATAAAAATTTACATTATCGTCATTGCTAATTAATTTATATAGAACCTTTCGTGATGAGTATAATGGCGCTTTAAAAAAAACTTACAAACAGATACAAAATACAGTAATGCAACTCACAATCTACATTGCTTGGGAGATCCCCCAAAAGACACTTCACAAGCCAGGATAGTTACTGGAGAACAATGTCACAACTAAACAAAACCAATAATGTAAAAAAAAGTTGAAGGAGAATGAACACTGACTTCAGCAAAGGCGGCTAGAACTGCTCACCCAACCATGAAGCTACCCTTTGTCCTGATTTGCAAACTTCAAGGTCAAAATGGCTACCCAGACCTGGACAAATGACTTGGAAAATAATCCCTGTTCTACCCCAGTAGAGAAGGTTAGAGCCAGGGCTGAGACCGATTCCAGAAAGCCTCTGCAGGAAAGCCTCTCAGTACCAGCTACACAGTAAGTCCCACAATGCTGGGAGATATATACCCACATTTATATACTGCCCAAGTACAAAAAGCCAAATAAATTTACCGCCTGGCAAAGTCTACATGCATCCCAAAGTTGCAACATAACATACTGGAACATGTGGAAACGCGAGTGCTATTCTGGCTTCTCCCAAACAGAAGTGAAAACACAATGGTTAGGCAACATAAAAACAGTTTACATTCATAATGACAGGTTTCAGAGCAGCAGCCGTGTTAGTCTGTATCCGCAAAAAGAACAGGAGTACTTGTGGCACCTTAGAGACTAACAAATTTATTAGAGCATGAGCTTTCGTGGACATGCATCCGAAGAAGTGGGCTGTAGTCCACGAAAGCTCATGCTCTAATAAATTTGTTAGTCTCTAAGGTGCCACAAGTACTCCTGTTCNGTTTATTCATCTCAGCAGTACTCCCTTGGCCCACCTCATAGCTGTCCTCAACACAGATTCAAATCGCACCAGGGCTGGATTTGGTGAGGGATGGGTATGGGCCGAATTTGGGGAAGGAACAAAAGGCCGTTCACACTCTCCTCCTGCTGTAGCATGGTTTTCCATGCCATCCACCCATATGCAGGGGCAAGGCTTAGGGCCAGTGACTGGCTTTTATCCTTGGGATGTTATATTGATGTTCAGTTACTGAATGTAAATTGAACAGGAGTACTTGTGGCACCTTAGAGACTAACAAATTTATTAGAGCATGAGCTTTCGTGGACTACAGCCCACTTCTTCGGATGCATGTCCACGAAAGCTCATGCTCTAATAAATTTGTTAGTCTCTAAGGTGCCACAAGTACTCCTGTTCAGTTTACATTCAGTAACTGAACATCAATATAACATCCCAAGGATAAAAGCCAGTCACTGGCCCTAAGCCTTGCCCCTGCATATGGGTGGATGGCATGGAAAACCATGCTACAGCAGGAGGAGAGTGTGAACGGCCTTTTGTTCCTTCCCCAAATTCGGCCCATACCCATCCCTCACCAAATCCAGCCCTGGTGCGATTTGAATCTGTGTTGAGGACAGCTATGAGGTGGGCCAAGGGAGTACTGCTGAGATGAATAAACCAAACACCCAGCAAATGAACTAGAGAACTAACAAAATAAGATATGCTTTCTGTTTTGATTTGCATGAAAGCAAGAGAATCAGCAATGTGGACATTAGAGATGAAGAAGTTCTAGGAAACAGGAATCTTGTGAGTCACAAAGCTGTATAATGAATGGTAAAGTGTAGGTATTGTGATCAAGTCTGAAAATAAAAGAAAGGGATGAAGATGAACACAGACATCAAACAAGTCTGGATTCATAGCTTTATGCTAATATATAATTCAGTTTTAGTACAAACAGTGCACTGAACTGAACAAAAACCAAACTTTGTGCTAATGTGTTTTTCAGTTCATGCTGCTAAAATATCAAAAGCAACAATCACTAGTTTTCTATTTCTTTTTCTTCAGTTTTAAGGATCTGATTTCTGTGAAGAATTAACAATTGTTTAAGTAGAAGGCAATTTCTCACCACCTTTCAGAGAAGACATATAAATGAGTAGGGGGACCAGATGTCCCGATTTTATAGGAACAGTCCTGATATTTGGGGCTTTGTCTTATATAGGCACCTATTACTCTCCACACTCTGTCCCAATTTTTCATACTTGCTGTCTGGTCAACCTATAAAAAGAGGCCTTGACTACTTACATTATGAAAGATATATGGCACATTTTGCCAGAGTAGTTCCAGATTTCTAGAGCTAATTTCAGACTTCTGGAGCCCCTACTCCCAGCCACCCACCGGATTTTCCTCATCCCCCTGTTGTCCAGTCAAAGTTCTTCCCCCCGTTAAAGGCAGTAAGAAGGTATTTTTGAAAATCTTTGCCAGTCCTGTCCCTTACTTGATAATAATGTAATAAATAGATAGTGTAATGAAATGTTCTCTTAAAGGAGCTTTTTGAGACTATTTTTTATGTTTATAATCCACTGCACACCTGAGTGCCAGCATTTTTGCTAGGCTATCCTTATGCTAGAGGGCTGTGGGTTGGGCATAAGAGAATTTAGGCAATGCAGGCAACATCAGTATGAAACAGAAAAAGCCAAAGAGGAGACAGAACCAGTAATAATCACAGCACAGTAGCTGTAAGAGTAATATATTGAATTGTTGGACTTTAAGGGCACATGGGAAAGGAAAGGAGCTCAATTTAGTTTTTTTTCTACATACTTTATATGAAAATAAAATTGGCTCACTCATTCATTTCTTAACCGTATAGTTCCATTTTGTCCTTCGGAGCCGGAGCCTATGTTGTGGTGGGTTCAGAATTGCTCTGCCCTAACAGCAGACAAAGGAGGAATTCTGGAAACCAATTGCAATAATTCTACACCCACACAAACTTCATAGTTAGTAGGGGTAGAGCACCAGTCTTTCTAATCCAAAAGCACTTGCACCAAAAGAGAATCTCTGCCAAGTGCGGTAGTATCACAGGTTGTTTCAGCTGTAGGCCAGCCACTTCAAGGCAGCAGCCACATACAGTGAGCGGATCTTGTTAACAACTGCTGTAAAGGGCTGCATAGAGGAAGCCATTTACACTGTCTAACACGTTGTTTATTGGTCCTCCAAAATCTAGGAGCTATGAAGACAGCTCTCTCAGAATAGTCCTAGCATTCCACCAGGGAAAGGCTAGTGTTGCCTACATGCACACACACTAGTTAGTACATTACACATTTCCCTCAATTAGGCAACTCTTGTCCTATAGCGTATGAGGTTCACAGGAGGTCCTCAATAGCTGCGTGCCAATTTAGAGACAATCTGAGGATGCCTGCATACAGACATCACAGTTGTCATTTAAGCCTCAAACATACAGCATAAAAGAAGAGAACCCAGGATCGTCAGCTCCAAAAATGCAGAGCTCTGCTACGGAGGGGGAAAAAAATATCCAATAGCCATATCAGACACCTAAGTCTGATTCTGTCCAGAAGAGGACAGAATATACACCTTACCCAGTACATTATATTTCCACATTTAGTTCTTTAGCATTCTGATACTTAATACTTCTCTGTGTAGTGCACAACAGAAATGGATATGGAAGTGCTGGAACCAGGAAGAGATGTGAAAGGGATGAGTGTGACATGGGAATCTGGGAGAAAAGAATTACCATACTGATTTAGAAGGGAAGTACAGCATGGGGAAAGGAGTCAAGGGACATTGTGCAGGCTCATAGGGTAGATGAGCACCTCTATAGGGTGTAGTTTCTGTACAGGACTTCGGGGTCAGTGCTTCTGTACAAAAGGCATTGCATTATGATCCTATTCTCAGAGAACATGTTCTTCATTGGTGTCATATCCTGTATGATAAAGGTAAGATTTGATTTCTGTCCTTGTCAGATTAGTTTGCTTAGTTCCTGATGAAAACATAAGACAAGCCCTGCAAAATTATTTTTGGGGATTTTCTTCTCAGCATCTTTTTTTCCCCACTGCCACATCTAATCTCTTTATCTATAGTTCAACTACTGATTTATATCCATTGGAATGCTGGATACAGATCCCATAAGTGATATATGGTTGTTTTCTATTTGTTATATTTTATAAATAATGTATACTGAACATATACTCTGAATTATGCACAACAGCATAACAAATTATTAAATAGGCTCCCAGGAAGATATAATGTGTATGGACCTTCCAGAAAAGGAAAAGTTTGGTAATTCTTTAACAAAGAGTAGAAACAAAACAAAATTTGCTTCTATCGTGGGATAATAGAAAGAACATGAACACAATGTTGTCCTTATTCTGTAGTTTTCAGGTTACCAAGTCAGTGTAACAACTAGAGCTGGGTGAATTTTTTTGGACAAATAACTTATTTGCCAAAATATTCAGTTTGCGTCAACCTGAAGCTATTTGTAAATTTAACATGAATTTGCTGAGTAGATTAGGCTAAAAAAAAAATCCTTTTGGGACTCAGGTTCCTGATAGCAGCCTCTCATCATTTTTGCTCAGTGCCTGGAACATTCACCTGGGGTGCAGGAGACCTGGGCTGTGGGAGACCTGAGTTCAATTCCCCCCTCTGCCTGATGTGGAGAACGGATTTGAACAGGGGTCTCCAATATTGCACCCTTGCCACTATGAGTGACAATGAATAGTCCTGGGGACAGGGAAAGACTGTGAGAATGACTCTATAGCTTAGTGCTTAAGGCACTCACCTAGGAAGTGGGAGACCCAAGCTCAAGTCTATGTCAAATGCATATTTATACACAGTTGAACAGTTTCAAAAGGAGAAACGGAGGAAAACCCACACAACATTATGTTATAGCCCAGTGTCACGGGTGCTCTCTTGCAATGAGAGAGACCCAAGTTAAAATCCCTTCTCCATATCAGGCAGAGGGGGAAATTTTGAATCTTGATCTATCACACCCTAGATGAGTGCTGTAGCCATTGGGAGGGCCACTGCCTAATCAATTTGGGGTTGATTTGTTCAACTCCAAACAGATTTTTTTTCAATTTGCCGAATTCTTTTGCAATTTTGGGGTTCGTTTGGATCTAACTGAATTTTTCAAAACTGCCAATGCACCACAATATTAGTTATTTGTCCAGCTCTAGTAACCAAATATTTTTGGTATTTGAAATAAAAATACCAAGAAACTTACATAAAACTTTCATGAAAGTTATGTGTCCATAATAAAAATTGTCTTTGAACTGCAAAGAAGTTTGCTAATCTGTTCAGTAAAGAAAGAACTGCAAAACGATATTAATCTATTTCTTTTCCTCTTCATGTGTTTATCTGTCTTGTTGCAGTTTCCAGCAGAGCAGATGTGCTATGATAGAAACAGCAGCTACAGTATTGGCTTCACATATAGAAACAACAAGCAAATAAAATAAGTGTGACTCATTCTGAATTACATTAAACAAAATGGAAGAATGACCACAAAAAAAAAAAAATCTGACAACGGATTTTAATTGTTAATTACATTGAAATTTATTTGTTTAAAAAGTGTTTTCAAAAGTTAACTCACTAGATTCATCCTCTAATATTTGCCAAACAAACATTAAATACTGGGGTGAAAGTTTGGTCCCACTGAAGACAAGGGGAGTTTTGCCATTGACTTCAATGGGGTCAGAATTTCATCCTGGCTTTTTATTTGGTGACACTGTCAATAATTTCTAAACAATACAACCAACAAACTAATACCCATTTTTATCTTCTCTTTTTTTATATATTCTGTAGGGCTGTAAATAATCTAACACAATAAAGCCTTCAATCATTAATTATCACCAAATAATCAGCTTCAAAACCCAAGGCTTGAAGTATGAGTTATTAGTCATATAGTGCTAACTGAAACGCCCTTTACTTTAATACAAGCAGCTACTCTGCTCTTGACCTATTAAAACTTTGTTTGCCATTATACTTGCTAGTGAACTAGTCATGCGGAAAGGTGTTGAGGAAATGAGCCAGTGCGTTCCCCAGGTGATATAAATGCTTTATCAAACTGATCCCTGCCTTGTTATGTAAACTATACCAGCTACCGTTCATTTTAAACAGAGAGATAAACAGATCTAATATGCTTCAGGGCATCATGCTTTATGCATGAACTGCTTTTTATTTTTATATTAAAGATTTTCTTGACACAACCCTTTGCAATGTAGTAAAGCATCAATATAACGTCTTAACTACAGCACCTGCAAGTTCAAAGTAGTGAGGCTGATAGTCCCTGATAAGATAGTCCCATGCTAACCTTTTTAATTAATTCTTAATAAACAATTAATTTTTTAGTGAAATACCTCTTGTAATGAGAAAGTCTCTTTCAAAAGATAAATGAAGTAATCCACAAAGACTGAATTTATAAAATAAAAACAGCATATCCATCTATTTACAATATTTAGCTACTCAGTCTTTGCCTTCAGTTGTCTAATCTTTCACTTGCTTTTCTTATTTATAACAGTTTTCTATTTGGAGTGATATCAAATAGAATATTTTTAATCCTCTTATGAATAATCTCCAATTTATTTTTATAGCTATAGAACTAAATTCTACTCTCGGTTCTGTGGGTGTAAATTTAGTATCAACAATTTCAGTGAAGCTACTCCAGTCTTACACACATGGAAAAAAAAAAAAAAAAAAAAAGGCAGAATTTGGCCAGCAGTTTCAAATTTACAACATATAAATGTGAAAAAGTACAGATTCAGGCCCTGATTATGAAAATTGAATCCAGGAAAGACCCCCCTCCCAAAGATCCAATGGCAGAATTGTGGGATCTTACCTTGTAAAATTAATAAAAATGCTATTGTTGGCCAAAAATTATTTTGTTCTTGGTTTAGTACCAAATAATTTCTTATGAACTCATACATTTAGTGAAAACTATATTCTTACAGTTATATAAGGCTAAGAGTAAAAAAGCAGTGTATGTGTGCGTGCCACACATATACACATTTATTTATATTTATATTTATTTAGTCCTGCTTAGTGCAAATCCCAGTAATCCCACTAGTGCAATTCCTTAATTATGGAATCGTTACTGACACCTCAGTTATCTAGACAGACAGACAAGGACAGATCTATGTGTGTGTTTTTATATATATAGCTGTTCCTATATATGGGAGTGAACGCACATTTGTCTGTTTAAGTGAACAGTTTTTTGTCTGTTTTATTATATTGCTAATTTTCAGTAGCTTTTCCAGTACCCAGTTCATTACAAATCATAGTCAGGTCAAATGGTTTATGGAATATTATTTCTACTAGAGACAACACAATAAGAGCAATTACTTTAACCCTGATAAGAATCATAGGTTTACTGTGTTTGTTTAGGTTATGATTTCTGTTCTGGAAACACTTTACTATTTGGCAGAACTCCTACTTCTAACATACACACAGACACTCACAAACACAGCACAAATGAGCATGATTCTAATGCTGAAGGTCTCAGATTGGCAATTGGCAGCTAGACAACACAACATACTTCACTAAAAGTTTTGTTTGTTTAGTATTCATAATGTAATGTTTACTCCAGGACACATTTCCTGGACAGAGGCTGCTTATACCTAACTTCACGGCTAACCCAAATACAAAAAATAATGAAATTTAACCAACCATCCATAAGTCTATGCCATAGATGGACTGAATTATAACTTTTTAATTTAGTCAAGTAAAGAATTATTACAGTAGGACTTTAGGGCAGGAATGTGTTAATAAAATCACTCTCTGCCTTTTCATTTAAAATAATCCCCCAGAGCTGATTAAATGAAATATCACTTGTTTAATAACTGACAGAACATTATTTTTAAGCAGAAATGTTTTGCATATCTTCCCTTCCTATTTTTAATTCCAGGCACAAAGCATTGAAGGCACTGACATCACACAAAGGGAGTAGAGTTTAGCACTTGGATATAGTTTGTCCTGTCATAGTGGCATCTATAATTTAGTGTGAAGCAGTGAGGGAGACAGAGCATTATCATTAGAAATCATCCTGAACAGGGATATAAAACACAGTTGCAATAACACTTGTCAGAAAGGTGACTGCAGTCAAAACTAATATCCAGGAGTTTCGAGACAAATGCTGACGATGCAGCCATTCTACAAAGACTATTATTGCTTAATACCCCCCTACTCCCAAAAAAACAAACCAAACTGTGAACCTTCCCAGGAGTGAACAAGTTAGTGTGAAGTTTGTATCTGGGGTGTCATAAACTTTCTGAGATTTACAGTAAGTAAAGCCCTTCTTTACCTGAATAAAGTATTTTATGTTGCTTCAGAGAATGAATCAAATAGTCTTGCTGACTTAATGACTTAAAGCTATTCTGAATTTTCCCCCTTGTTATCTGGAATATATGAGCAGAGTCCTTAAAACTGGTCATTAGCTGTGCTACTTATTGGTTCAATCCTCCACCCAACCAGCAGTGTGCCTCAGCCAGCACTTATCTATTGCCAGTCTTTACATTAAGAACAGTGTCTTTGACTTAGAATAAAGCTGTAATTTACCAGCACTGTATTGCTGTCTTCATAAACTGTGAAGCCACAGGGAACACCCCAAATCTGAATTATAGCCTGGGTACTTTACTTGAACATAGGTATAGAATTTTTGTTGTGTTTGCTTATTTAACAGTGATAATGAATATCTCAATATAAAATAAAACAGAAAAGTAATTCTGAATGTAAAGAAGCCTATCCTGACTCTTTTACAGCAAGACACACACATACACACACCTCAATTTCTTTGTGCACGTTCTACAGGGCAGGAGAGAAGTGCTGCCTGTATGGATTTCTTATATAGAATTTCTTCTGATCTATGCACCATCTCACTTTTTGAGGTGGTCCCTACAGACACACTAGAAGACTAGTGTAGTGAAATTTACACTGTGCTATACCTGTTCTTTGGATAGAAGACTTCACTCTCCAGCACCAGCAATCTGGTGCCTTTCAATGGCAACCGTCACTTTGCCTCAATTTCCTCATCTGTAAAATGAGGATAATGATACTTATCTCCTTTTAAAAGAGCTTTGAGATCTACAGACAAAAAGTGTCATATGAGAGCTATTATTAATTACTATTATTTTTATTTAAAAAACCTGACACTTGCAGCCATACACGCAGGGTTGTGCACAAGGGGGAGCAAGCAGGGGCATGCCACCCAAATAATCGGCACAGAACTCCTCCGGCCCTGGGGCTGAAACTGGGGCAGGGAGAGCGAGCTCCTTTGGTGGGGGCACAGAACATGCCTATCCAAAAGGGGTCACATTTAAATTTCTGCTCGCACCCCTGCACACAAGTGTCTGGATTAGCCAACCATGTACTTGATTAAAATAAAAGACAAAAAGTAAGCAAAAGAATTGTTCTTTTCCGAGCCTCTCTGGGAACTTCAAAGTGCTTTGCTGACGGCATGCTGCACAGGAGCAGATTGGTTTCAAATCACAGGGTGGGAAAACTGCCTCAAACAGCCCACTCGTGCTTGTATTCCTCATACTGCTATCTCATAGACCTAGCTACCACATCTTTTGCTGCTGTGCACATTGTCTGACCATGCATCTAGTAGCATCTCCTGGATCCTTCTTGCATGTGAAGCTGACAAAAATCCATTTCAATGCCTAAAAGAAAAGAGTTCATGTTACCTTTTATAAAAAATATGGGTGTTTCGTAGTGTCTTGCAGAGGTCTTCAGAAAGGACAAGAGCATAGATCATGATCTGACAGCCTCCAAATACTCATGCACTATGCTGACATACATTAACTGAGAGTGGGATTTACTTTGCATTGGCCTCAACAAATATATACTGGAGAAAAAAATCAGAGTAGGAAGAGAAAACAGTTGTTACTGGAGGAAATGCAGTGATACATCTTGTGTAGTATTCTGTCTTTAACAGTCACAAGTAACACATGATCTAGGGGAAGGTGCAAGAAACCCCATAGTGCACAATCATGCAATAACTTGCGCGTAGGAGACGTTTCTTCCTAAAACAATCCAATTAGTAGCTGGTTTATGACACGAAGCATAAGGGACTCTATTTCCTCTACACAAATATTATCCTTTCAAATCTAACTGAATGTTCTCATTACCTATAAAGATTCAATCTTACTATGCATTTGCCCTCAATTATATCTTGTGGCAATGAGTTCCACAGATTAATGATGTGTTTTACAAAGAATATTTGCTTTTATCAGTTTTAAATTTGTTCCCTTTCAGTTTCATTGAGGGTCCCCATTTTCCCGTCATGTGTCATCCAACTCTGAAGCCATTCTATATTTGTATATTATTTCTACGATTAGATGAGCAGAAAGGATACAGCATTCCAGGTGACAGCAGACTATTTGTTTATTTTATAATAATGTCATTATTATTTCCTAAGCCCTTCTTTATATATCTTTTTCTTTTCTATAGGCATGTGGTATAACAGCTGATTTTAAAGGGAGATTGCGTATTTCTGTTAGCAGCCCTGCCACTTCACTCTTCCTTTAGTACTTCTGGATGTATATATCTGATCCTGCTAATTTGTTGCTCCTTAATTTATTAGTTTGTTCCAGCACCTGCTCTTTTGATATCTCAATTGCTGACAGTTCTCATCTTTATCTTCTTTATTACTTTAAAGAGTGTAGGTGTATCTCCCCAACATAATCTGGGTAAAGAAATCATCCAGGTTAACTGCAATGTCCTTATCTTTCAATAGGTCAGCCAAACCCACCGGTTCTTTCCCAGCCTGCCCAGATACTAATATATGTAAAGACCAGTTCTTTCCCAGCCTGCCCAGATACTAATATATGTAAAGACTGATTTTTTTATGTTTATGTCTTTAGGCTATTTACTCTTCAAATTTGCCCTTAACTCTCCTAAATGCCATATTACATTTTACGTGCCATAGTTGGTGCTTCTTTCCATTGGCTTTATTAGGGCTGAATTTCCATTTTTTGAAGGATACTTGTTCAGCTCTGGTAACTTCTTGAACCTTGCCATTTAGCCAGACTGTTTTGTTTTATATTTTTTCCCCTTACCTCCCTACTTCATTAGTTTACGGGTATCCATTACTTATGCAAATCCATTATGGTTGCTTAAATGGCTTCCATGCTTAGTCTAAGAATTTTAATTTTCCAATTTTTTTACTTTAGGGCTCTACTTCATTAGTCTCTTCATTTTTCTGAAATATCTTTTTAAAAGTTTAGAGTCAACAGTGCTCGCTTTTGGTATAAGTCCCTTCACCCATTCCAAGATGTTGAACTTAACAATATTAGTGGTTCAGCTATAGTTATTTTTTTAACCAGCTGTTGTATATTATGTAGGACTAAGGAGCAGCCTCTCCATTTATGTGCTGTAAAACTAGCGGGTCCGAGAAGCAATGATTTCAGGTGTCAAGAAATTGCTTCTTTAATCCCTGTCCCAATGTGAAGTTTGTGGGTAGCTGAAGTCATTCATTATTGCTGTTTTATTGGATGTGGTTACTGGATTTCCTTCAACATTGCACACTTAATATCCTTCTCCTGATCAAGACATCTTCACATGACCTTTGTATATCTGTATCTTTAAGACTTGGGATCCGCATCCAAATTCTGGAGAAATAATTCAAAATTTCTTCATCCTGACATCAAATTATACTCATAAGAATGTAAAGATCTGTGAGACCCTGAATTATCTACTGTATAACTGGTATTTGGTCAATGGAAGATTCCTAGGGACAATTACTGATTTCATCTAAATGGAATGGAAAAATTGTTCAAATTTTAATGCATGTGAAAGTCAGATATACACAGCATCCACTCAGAAAAGTGTCTAAGGTCTTACGCAAGCACAGCGATTACCACAGGCCAATAAGAAGGTACAATAAACAGATGGGGCTAGAATGTGGTTATTGTATATGCAGCATACTTGTGGCACATTATCAGATCTATTATTTAAGACAGGAACAATTTACATGCAGCTATTTACAGAGAAAATTGTTTCTTTAATATTACAGATCTGTTTTCAAAATATATTTGGCTGATGCCAAAGTAGCCAATGCTTTTTAAAAGCATCTGCAGATTCTAGGTGCAAGCATAACTTCTGAGTTTGTCCTCACAAAAAAAATAAATAACTACATAGACCATTTCAAAATCATATACATTATATATGAAACAGAAGCTATAAACAAAACATATACTGAATTTCCTTGCTAGCAAACTGGAGTCTAGATTTACAGTAAATTTACTTTCCTTCATAGCTAGAAAACTGCATTAAATAAAAAATCAAGTTAGATAGAGAGGAATGAATTTCATCAAAACAATGTTAGATAATCTAACTTGGATCCTGAAATCCACAGCGGGTGCCACCAATGCAGTCTCACACCACTGAGAAATAACATTGCTTAAAACTCCAAAGACACCAAAAAGAGCTTTGCTGAATTATCTACAGTACTTAATGTGGTAGATTACTTAGTTGCTATGAGTTCATCTCCTCATTTGTTCAGGTAAGTATTTGACATAACAAGTGCTGGGAACAGGTACCACAGAAGCTATAATCCTTGTAGGGAAAAGAATCATAAAAGGGAGAGAAATTTAGCAAGATTATTTAAGCAACTATAGGTCATGACATTAGAGATACAATTCACCACAAAGGCACTGCTGTGACATTATGTACAATACTGCTACAACTCCAGTACTGTGGAAGTCAAGGAGAGTTTTACCATTGGCTACTCAAGGATTTGGCTCATCAATTTCAACAAGACCAGGTTTGGTCCAATAAGAACAACTACTGTAAAATATTCAGGACAACTAATGGGGTGAGGGAGAGAACATAACGCTTTTACAAGTGACAATCATAAAAATATCAATGACTAGATTCAGCAGAAATTCAAGTTCCTCCCTATAGCTTCTGAATTTGGGGTTGTCAGTCTGTTTTATAAACATTCAAAAATAAAAGGACTGGCCAACATAAACTGTCTTTTTGGTGAATGTAAGGATGTGTAACAAAATATTTTAGGTGATTTTACAAGTGTAGAAACAGATAGTTGTGGTAATCAATTCCTTTTTATTTTATTTTTTTTTCTGTTGTCTTTCTCTCTAATGTAGAAATAGAAAACAAATTATTGTAACAGTGTAGTTCAGACAAGTCAGTATAATTTAGTTTCAATAGACTTGGTAATACTATTTAAACCCTGAAAGTTAATAAACATGGATTTGTAGAATTAAAAATATCGAACAATTGGAGTGCTAGCAACTCACAAAATTAAAGTTTTATAACCCAAAGTCGAAGACTGTATTCCACAGTTTAAATATTTCATATCTGACATTTTCAAACTCTACAGTGTGAAGCCTGATTTTGATTTTTCAATGCAATATAACTTTTGTTAGTTTGATTTAAAATCAAGATAAAACCAGTCCAGACTCAACTTTTTCTCTTTTTAAAAAAAACAAGGATAACTGATTCTCTAGCCAATTATATTTTCTATATCTTTCTCACTACCCAAAATGCAAAACATGCAGATTGTAAATACTGTAAACATAATTGCCCTAGAATATCAGTCACATTCTTTAATGTGATTGATACACTCTTGCATTCACTGAAATAAACTTGAATTTTGAAATACATTAGGCTACTACAACATAAAACCACCCAAAGTGACTACCTAGAAATATAATTCCAACTCTGATATTCTATGATTCTATAATAGCTGAATAGCAAAACTTCCCACACAATGGTCTATTAAGGCTTTGGACTGTCTTTTCTTAATCAGCTGTAGGTACATGGAATAATTTTTTTCTTGATTATTAGAACTCGTAGTTTGTACTTACATTGGAGATAGGAAGCAATCTTTACATCTGAAAGCCAAGATACCATTTCTTTTCCAATTAAGGATGCTGTACATTGTTAGGAATATCACAAGTAGCAATTATGAGGACATCTAAGACTAGAAGAAGTTTCTATCATAAATAAATTAATTGATTAAGCTGTAGTAGTGATTACAGAGAAACAAGGTGGTATCTGAAACTTGTCTCTCCTTTGAGTTAACACACTGTTTTAGGCATTGTGGGCCAGATTCTGCTAACCTTACGCCATGAGAAGTCCTATTAATTTCAAAAACTAGAGGGCCAGATCTTCAGCTGGCTTAGCAACTTTAAGGTCAATGGAGTTATGCTGATTTACATCAGTTGAAGATCTGGTCCACTGGTCCCAATCTCATGGGATATGTATACACTGCAATAAAAAAACCTGTGGCTAGCCCCTGCCAGCTGACTTGCGCTTGTGGAGGGCTTGGGCTGCAGGGCTGTTTACTTTTAGTGTAGACTTCTGGGCTGCATCCTGAGCTCTGGGACCCTCCCACCTATCAGGGTCATAGAGCCTGGAATTCTACACTGCATTTAAACAGCCCAAGCCCCACTAGCCTTAGTCAGCTGTGGGTATCTAATTGCAGTGTAGATATATTCATTGAAATGAATGGGATTACTTGTTGAGTTTCTTCTCTGAGATCCTTCCTGTCCCATGAGCAAAGGAAGAAGATTCTGAAAGTGGCCCATGGGCTAGGTAAGTAGTATGGAGTGGAGAATTCTGTGGAACATTGGTCTACCTTCTACAGGAAAGGAGGCTGTATAATTTGCATGGCCTACACTTCAGTGGAAGGGCAACCAATCTCCTTGGGGACAAGCTGGCTAGAATAGACAGGAGGAGGTAACAAACGAGAAGAATAGGACTTGCTCATTTATGAGCATAAATTCAATTTAGTTGGTATTACTGAAACCTGGTGGAATGATTTGCACAACTGAAATGTTAAAATCATTGGTTAAAATCCAGGAAGAATCAAGTGGACAAAAAGGGAGCAGGAGTGGTACTCTTTGTCTAAAATGGCATTACCTGTTTCTGAGTCACTGATAACGCCGAAGAAAATGATCTTCAGTGCTTATGGACCAAAGCCCTAACAGATAAAGCACAAGCTGGGGTACTAATTGGTGTCTGCTAGAGACCGCCAAATCACACTACAGCATGGGATGGCTGCCTTCCTACGCACCTATGTATAACATGTAGGGGAAAACCTGCACATCTACCAATGTGATATATGCCATCATGTGCCAGCAATGCACCTCTGCCATGTACATTGGCCAAACTGGACAATCTCTACGCAAAAGAATAAATGGACACAAATCTGACATCAGGAATCATAACATTCAAAAATCAGTGGGAGAACACTTCAACCTCTCTAATCACTCAGTGACAGACTTGAAGGTGTTAGTTTTGCAACAAAAAAACTTCAAAAACAGACTCAAAAGAGAGACTGCTGAACTCGAATTAATATGCAAATTAGACACAATTAACTTTGCCCTAAACAGAGACTGGGAATGGTTGGGTCATTACACTAATTGAATTTTTTTTCCCCCATGCTAACTTCTCCTCACACCTTCTATGGGTCATCTCGATTATCACTTCAAAGTTTTTTCTTCTGCTGCTATTGATAGCTCATCTCAATTGATTGGCCTCTTACAACTGGTATGCGTACTTCCACCTTTTCATGTTCTCTGTATGTATAAATATCTTCTGTCTGTGTGTTCCACTCTATGCATCTGAAGAAGTGAGCTGTAGCCCACGAAAGCTTGTGCTGAAATAAATTTGTTAGTCTCTAAGGTGCCACAAGTACTCCTGTTCTTTTTGTGTGGTTATGGGGGATTTCAATTTGGGGGATCTCATGTTGCCAGTACTAAAACATACTTGGAATTTCTAAATATTATAGATAACAATTTCCTAACTCAAAAAAGTAATCCAGCCATACACAGTGAAATGCCTTATTAGACCTTGTTTTAACAAATAAAGAGGAACTGGTTACAGAACTAAAAGTTAATGGTAGCTTAGCTACAAGTGATCATGACTTGATCATATTTATAATGTGTAAACAGAATAAAGTCCAGACCAATAATACACACAAACACACATACACACCTGGTGCTTTAATAAGGCCAATTTCACAAAGCTGAAAACAATTATGATCCAAATCAGCTGGGAGGAAGAATATAATCAGAAAAATGTGAATGAAAACTGGGAATCATTTAAGAACACCTTACTAGATGCCTAAAAAGCCACAATCCAGGAAGATGAAGTATTGGTTAAAAGACTGACCTGCTTTAGAGGGGAAGTGAAGGCAGCTATAAAAATATATGTAACAAATGGAAAAAAGGGGAAGTTGATAGTAATGATTATAAATCAGAAGTTAAGGATTGTAGGAAATTGATAAGGGAAGCAAAGAGACACAATGAGAACTCTATGGCCACTAGAGTTAAGGAAAATAAGGAGTTTTTAAAATAAATTAGGAACCCAAAGAATCCTGACAATTGTATTGGTCCATTATTAGATGAAAATGGTAGAATTATCAATAATAATGCAGAAAAGGCAGAAGTATTCAATACATATTTCTGTTTTGTATTTAGGGGAAAACAGATGATACAGTCTCATCATATGGTAATACTCTTTCCATTCTGCTAATATGTCTGGAGGATATTAAACAGAAATTACTAAAGTTAGACACTTCAAAGTCAGCACGTCAGGACAACTTGCATCTAAGAGCTTTAAAACAGCTGGCTGAGAAGCTCACTGGATTGTTAATGTTGATTTTCAATATGTCTTAGAGTACTGGGGAAGTTCTAGAAGACTGGAAGAAAGCTAATGTTGTGCCAATTTTTAAAAAGGGTAAATGGGAGGACCAGGGGAATTACAGGCCTGTCAGCTTGACATTGATCCTGGGCAAAATAATGGAGTGGCTGATACGGGACTTGATTCATAAGAAATTAAAGGAGTATAACATACTTAATGCAAATCCAGGGCCGGCTCCAGGCATCAGCTTGGCAAGCAGGTGCTTGGGGCAGCCACTCCGGAGAGGGGCGGCAGGTCCAGCTATTCGGCTGCAATTCGGCGGACAGTCCCTCACTCCTGCTCGGAGCGAAGGACCTCCCGCCGAAGTGCTGCTGCAGATCGCGATCGCGGCTTTTTTTTTTTTTTTGGCTGCTTGGGACAAATCAGCATGGATTTATGGAAAATAGATTCTGTCAAACTAACTTGGTATCTTTTGTTGATGAGACTACAAGGTTGGAGATAAAGAGAATAGGGTTGATGTAAAATGCTTAGATTTTTGTAAGGCGTTTGAGTTGAATGATATGAAACTAGAATGATATAAAATTAACATGGTATACATTAAATGGATTAAAAACTGGCTAAATGATAGGTCTCAAAATGTGACTGTA
This sequence comes from Trachemys scripta elegans, assembly GCF_013100865.1. Lineage (NCBI taxonomy): Eukaryota > Metazoa > Chordata > Testudines > Emydidae > Trachemys > Trachemys scripta. The sequence goes on from NC_048301.1 coordinate 47,259,594, forward strand.
AACAGGGAATCATTATCGAGCAGGCCTGTTTCAAGAGAGGACACTCATGGATTGGTTCTTGGCCCTTCACTATTTAACATTTTTATCAATTACCTGGAAGAAAACATAAAATCATCCCTGATAAAGTTTGCAGGTGACACAAAAATTGCAGGAATGGTAAATAATGATGATAACAGGTCACTGATTCAGAGCAATCTGGATCGTGTGATAAACAGGGAGCAAGCAAACAATATGCACTTTAATATGGCTAAATGTAAATGTTTACATGTAGGAACAAAGAATGCAGGCTATACTTATAGGATGGGGGAGTCTATCCTCAGAAACAATGACTGTGAAAAAGATTTGGGGGTTGTGGGGGATAATCAGCTGAACATGAGCTCCCAATATGATCCTAGAGCCAAAAGAGCTAATGCAATCCAGGGATACATAAACATAGGAATCTTGGGTAAGAGTAGAGAAGTTATTTTACCTCTAGATTTGGCACTGATGTGACCACTACTGGAATACTGTGTCCAGTTCTGGTGCCCACAATTCAAGATGCATATTGATAAATTGAAGAGGGTTCAGAGAAGTGCATGAGAATGTGTAAAGATTAGAAAACATGCATATTAGTGATAGATTGAAGGAGCTCAATCTATTTAGCTTAACAAAGAGCAGGTTAAGGGGTGACTTGATTACAGTCCATAAGTATCTAAGTGGGAAACAAATATTTCACAATGGGCTCTTCAAACTAGCAGAGAAAGGTATAACACGATCCAATGGCTGGAAGGTGAAGCTAGACAAATTCAGACAGGAAGGCATACATTTTTAACAGTAAGAGTAATTAGCGATTGGAACCAGAGTCGTAGTGAATTCTCCATCACTGACCATTTTAAAACAAAAGTATATGGCCTATGTTATACAGGAGGTCAGACTAGATGATCACAATGGTCCGTTCTGGCTTTGGAATCTATAAATCTATTCATCAGTGAGTGTGGTTGAATCTGGTCCTAAATGACTGAAATCTACATACATTTAAAGCAAAGTGAAGATATTGCTGAATCTCTATATACATTGCATTTGAAAAACATTAGAGAATTACATTGATGAAGATGAAAATGACTATAACCATAGCACAACCCCAACTGTGTTGCACACAGTTTCATAAGAGGTACAGAAATAGTAGATCAAAACCCATGATTATTAACTGTAATATAGTAATACTGTAGGGAACTATGCTGCACTAACAGGGGGATGAATAAGCTGACCTAATAGATCTTTTCCATTTCTAATTTCTATGATTCTATTAACCCTAGACATTTTCAGAGGAATTCCACTGCTTTCCAAGGCCCCTGAGAAATAAGGATTTAGGCAATTCCTTTCTGTAAATAACGCTGCTTTTCAAACAGTAAAAATACAGCCTGGGGTGTGTGTGTGTGTCGCGGGGGAACATTAAGTCCAGTTTAATAGCTTCCAAGTGCTGGTACAGAAAGAAACTTTTTATTTTTAACTTTGCCTATCGGAGTTTAATTAAGACTGACAAAGCACTAACTCTAAGTCAGCAAGGAGATCCTTAGATCCATTTTGCTGTCAAATATACTTTCCCTGTAAATGGCAAGAGTAACACATATCATTTCGCAGATAATGTTTTAATATCCTGCATTGAATAAAACTTTTTTTTTAATCAAGTTGCAATGGTAGCACTAAACTACACAAGGGGCTTGGGGGTTGCAGATGGCTGCATTACTCTAAATGTTCAAGCTTGACTGACCCATTTCATCAGCACTGTCAGAGCCTTGCACTGATACATGTTGACAACATTTAATCTTAAAAAATTGAAAGAAATGAATTAATATGCAAATTTCATCAGCTTTGTAATAAAAATGTCCTTGAAAAAAAACAGAGAACATGACCCCCGAGGAATAGTGTGAATTATCCCAGCTCAATTCTTTAAGTTAGTCAGAGGTACGCGGGTCCGCAAGGAAATCAGCGCAGATTTGACTTGGAAATAATTATGATGAAGAACAAAACACAAGCAGGTTGAATAAATGTAACAACTTGGGAAAAAGTCTTAGTCCTGTTTGTTATTCACTCTGAATTAACAGGATTAGGTTTGGTTTTTGAAAATAAAGGAACCCCACCATGTAATTTTAACACCTAAGTAATGTGAAAACAAGATTTATTTATTTATTTTGCTATCTATTTTCATGGGTATTAGAAATTGCATCTTGGAAAAAACTGTTGTTTTTTTTTAATATTAGCTTTGGTTCTAAGGCTGACTACCTTAAGCCCTGATATTGTATCTTCTGAATGAAAGCCCAGTTAACAATATCATGCCTTTGAAAATAACACAGAAGCCTGTTTGTAAGTCATACACCCATGAGGGCTAAGGTGAAAGTGGTCCTCACTGGTTCTTACTATGGGACTTTGCAATACAAGGACAAGCGTCCCCTGAAGGAAGGGGTCAAAATTCAGGATCTTTTCTCCACAAGATAATTGTCTGAGTACAAAAAAAGGTGATTGTAAACAGAAACATGAAATTTCATCAATCATAATATAGATCCATTGAAATCACAAAACAGCAGAAGAGTTCACTGCTAGAAACAACCTTTTAGTTTAGATGTTCATTATTTTAAATGGATTTCAATTTAAAGAAGACTTGCTAAGCATGAATGTATATGAAGCAGCTTTTACTCATTATTAGTGATTCATATTCAAGTAATAAAAGTCAAATCCTGAGCAAGTAGTTTTTAAGTGAGGTGAAACTTGGGGTACGCAAGACAAATCAGACTCCTGAAAGGGGTACAGTAGTCTGGAAAGGTTGAGAGCCACTGATCTACGAAGTCAATGAGAGTTTCAAGTCCTGGACACGATTCAGGACACTGCCCCAAAGGTTCACTGTATACAAATGTACCACTGAACTTACTCATTTTGGATTTCTGTTGTCAATGATGTTATTTAAAATAATGTCTATATAAACCCAAAGCTACTAATTATCACTACATTTGGCCTGTGTGCAGGAATTTACATTACAGTTGTTCCTTTTTCTTTAGTGTAGAACTGTTTTTGAAAAAGATGAATTTTGCTTGAATTAACTTAGTGTTCTACTTAGGCTTTCAAGAAAGAGAGCAGCCCAGGTCAACCTATTTTAAAAGAGAGTTTTAAAAATCAAAAACAAACTACAAACTAGCAATTTCACATGAAAAGTGCAAATAATGACTGCAAGAGCCTAGAAAACTCTGCATAATATTTTAGAACCTTTGAAATAAGCCTTCTAATTTTATACATCCTTGGGAGACACACTATAATACAGACTATGACCAACCATATTAATCTAGTCTGTAAGCTTCTGTAGTTCTCTACAAAAGACTTTTAAGTTTCTCCTTTCTTTCTTAGTCTACAATCAGTAAAATCCTACTTTTATAGTGCTCTTTGCTCCTGTATGCATAAAATGAATAACCTTGCAGTTTAATTATGCAGTATTCTATCAGTTTGGAAATGATATAAAGTTGCAGATAGAAAAAGAATAAAACCTTTTTAAGAATCCAAAATTAATATATGTCAAAGTCAGAGTAAATCTTAATCTTCTCCAAACATTTCTCAAAAATAGATGTTCTTTTATCACCTGGCACATCAAGACCCATTCAAAAAAAAAAAAAAGGCATTTGGTTAACATGCTGCAGAACAGCACTCTCTTTTCCACCTCACTTCAGGCTATTCTTGAAAGATCTGAACAGTTGTATAATAATGAAAAATGTGCAATACTTGCGGGGCATTGCTTGTGCACACATACCTCCGCCCACGCATTCATCATTCCGCAGGTATTGTCAGTGAAAGTTTAATTGCATAAACACTCTGTAACTGTCCTGTCATATTTCTTGTCAGTCTGGATTCCCTCTCCGGGCTCACTATCTCACAAAACTATAATTGAATTGCTACCAAATCACAAGAGGGCCCCCAAAAATAAAATCTTTATGAATAGAATTTGTTTCCTATCAGCAGATTTGACAAATTGTGGCAGAGGAAGGGCCTTAGTGATAATTTCTGAGTTTATTCTAAATCCAGTTATTTGCTGTTTGCTCTTATCTGTTCTTTAGCATTTTAAAGCCCTAGTGAGAAAAAAATCCCAAAGAAGTCAATAGTAGTATTTCTGCAGATCCAAAGAGGCCAGTGGGAAAAAATGTGAATACTGTCTTAGCCCTGGCTCTTACAAAGTATTGTTTAAAGTGAAGAACGTCTGAATTAATTCTGAATTATGGTGGATAGGAGTTATAAAAAGTCTCTCATACACCTCTCACTCTCCTTTTACTTGTTCTACACTGCAGTAAGTGGCTGTTTTAACAAAGTATCTTGCTTTGTGTGTACTATGTATGTTTAGATATTACCAACTTTTTGTTTTCTGGTGCTTCCTAGCTCATGTATAACCACAGAAATGTTTAATTCCTGAGCAGGTTATGAAGGCAATGATGAAATAAAATTAGCAAGAAGATATGACACAGGCTTTGCTAAACATATACTTAAACTTTAATACAAATGTAAGCATAATACATTTTAATATTAAAAAAAATATTAAAATAAAAATCATTGGCTCCAATTTGAGGATTATATTTTGCCTGATGTGCATTTTGATCTTATTCTTGGTGGGCCAAAGTAAATGGGGAAAATAATTCACTAGAAATCTAAAAACACAGACTTTTATAGTGAAATGGGCAATTAGTAATATGTGCATGAAACATGCCTCTTAGTGAACAACTTTTAAATGGGACAGACCTTCAACCAGATTGACAACTGTCTGACTGTGTCTGTTTTTTAAATGTGCTTATCAGAATAACGTAGGATTGATGGGTGTTTTTAGATGAAGTTATGTTTTTGCAACAGACTTAATTTAGGACTAAGGTTAAGGCTTAGGATAAATGAGTGCATTAGATGATTAAAGAACATTTGTCTTGTGGGACACTGAAGTCGTTTATTTATGACACTTGAAAACAAGCTGAAAAATTCACGGGTTTTATCAACCCTTTTTAATATAAACCTTAAGCTAAAATTAATTATTTTTAAATAGAATTATAAACTAGCAGTCTTTTTAAATACATGTATGCAGTATATCATGTTTAAGTACATTTGGTAAATGTTTGGAATATTATTTTTGCTCTATGTGTCTCCTTTTCAAATGTCTCTTACCGACCCTTGTTTCTGGCGTGGGGAAAAGTGTCTCACCTCTTTAGAAACATTCTTACAAAAGACTGGTGATTGCTTTTTTTTTTTATGGCACAGTAAATGGTGCTATTGTACTTGGAATGACAGAATCTCCTATCACAGGGAGACTAAATATCTCAGGGGAAAAGTAACAGGATACTAAACCTTTCATATCTAAGTCACTGATTAAAATCTAGTCCAGGTTAGGAGTCACTGAAAGTCAAGACCATTTGGTGGCCTGGTGATCTCAGGCTTCCTCCTAAAAAACAAGTTTCCATATCACCAAAAACCGTCATCACAGTGGGCCATGATTCACATGCTTCTTGACAGTTGCAAGAAGAGTATTTAGGTGGGCAGTAAAACTGAACAACTTTCTCACCCCTAGATGTCATCATTTGCGTCTAGGTCAAGGCTAAGGAACAGTGGTAAGGCAGCATGGGGAAGTCTGCACTGCTGCTGCCCATGTTGTACATGTTCCATGGATAAATAAACAATCTCAGTCCCCAGGGCTGTCCCCATCTGGCACCTTTCATCAGCAGAAAATTCACTTTAAATAAGAACGCTCTGTGATGCTGATTATAGCACAACTATGTTTTTTTGATTCAACATTCTACACAACAGTTAAGTGTAAAGTACTTTTATAACCTATAGTTAATGAAATAATTTTTTAGTCTTAAACACATATGATGGGCTGCATTAATACTCCTGTTTCTATCCTGCCATATTCTGACATTATGTTATGTTATCTACTCATCCCGGAGAAGGAGTGGATTCTCACTGCTCAGTACCAATCCCTCCAGCTGATTAAGGAGTGATAGCATTGAGTGTCTGCGGGCACGTCTACACTGGAAGCGCTACATCGGCACAGCTGCATCGAGTGTCTCCCACCGACATAGCACTGGTGTGGACAGCGCTTAGGTCGCTGTATCGTGTGTCGCTCGGACGGGGGGGGGAGGGAAGGGGAGTCTTTTTCACACCCCATAGCGACACAAGTTAGATCAACTTAAGCGGTAGTATAGACCTGCCCTAAGTCTCATCAGATCCACCAGTGTAGATTGAAATTATTATTTATATTGCAGTAGCACTTAGGAGCCTCAGTTTTGACACAGGACCTCAATGTGCTAGGCACTGTACAAACACAGAGCAGAAAGATGGATAGTAGTTGCCTGGTAGGCCTGGAGATATGATAACTAAATTGTAAAACACTGCTAGAGTGTGTGCATGTGTGTAGACTCTTCAGGACTTAATGGCACGGGAGACTCATGGAAAACAAGCATTCGGACGTATTCATCATGGGCCTGCAGCTGGTGGAACTATTTACATCAGTGAAAAGTGGGTGTAAAATGTAACAAATTGGATAGTGTTTTACATCTACTTTGCACTAATGTAAATTACTAAACAAGGTGGAGGTGAACGGTAAATTGGGCTAGTTGTCACGTACTACGTATAATTAAAAAATAACGATTAAATGAGGAAAACTGCTTGGTAAAGCACTGACAACTGGAAGTAGAGATCTTTACATAGGAGCAATAGTATCACCACAGACCAGGGAACAGATATGGTGGAGTAAAATTATGTTACCAAGAAACAGAAGAACCACCTGAAAAGTGGGTTGTAAAAAAATGTAATAATTTTCTATCTTTATTACTTCAGACTTAATAGGAGTAAATACATGCAAACACTGCTTTTGTGATACAATATTTCACTAAAAGAGGCCATCAACTTTGATTAGACAAATTTGTTTATATTAGCATCATACTCACCTTTTACAACAATGTAAGAAAGATTGTGAAATGAAAAAATATATTTTTTATCTATTACAAAAATGTTCTTTAAAATTCCAGCAGTAGTCTTCCATCAGCTATATCAAACAGATTTTAAAATTAAATAATAATAGGAGAAATGTACAAAAGTTAGAATATATAGACAAGAAATAATAAAATGGAATTGAACTTGGAAAAATATTACACAGTAGGAAAGGAAGATATAGGGGGAAAAACCTGGTAAAGCAGTAATGCTAAAAGATATCTAGGGGGTGATAGTAGCCAGCAGACTGGATGTGAGTTTGCAACACAATATGGCAGGAGAAAAAAGCCAAGGTGATTTTGGACTATACACATACAGAGCCATCACATCAGAGAGTGGGAAAGATTCTCTCATTATACAAAGCTTAAATATTGCCTTCAGAGATATGCATCAGCACCAGAAAGCAATAGTTAAAGTGGAAGGACTTTATTTAGAGAAGAGCAACAAAAGAAACTGTGGGAAATGCAGGAATAAAAGGTTTATGAGAAAAGATTAAAAATGAACATGGTAGGCAACTACCTACAAAATTCAGTGGGGGTGTACTATATACTATAAGGACTGAGAGGAATTTTTGAGGGGAGCATGTAACATTAAGAAAAAGAAAAATAGAGGTTGATTATCAGATGCAACTTACATTGTAGAATTATCTCCCCAAATAAGTGGGAGAGCCACAAATGAGATGTCTAAAACTATACTGGACAAACTAGATAATATATGATAGGGAACAAGCCCGCATAAGAAGGGGAATGTCAGGTAAGTTAATTTTTATGATCCTCTAATTCTATTAGAAACACACTGTACTAGCAGGCTAAGGCTAAAACCCTGCCCCCAGCACCCAGCTCAAGCAGCAGCACTCAGTGGAGACAAAATAGTCATTCTCCTCACCACGCTATGCTCCGCTTTCAGTACTCCAGCCCAGTGTCTCTTTTGCCTCTCTCTCCACCTGGGGGAGAAGAGTAGTAGAACAGATGACCCATAGTCACTGCTCCTCCAGGCCTACCCTGCTCTTCCCAGAAAGGACCATGCACAGAGCTGTGCTATTCAGCACCTCCCAGCTCTTCTGTTGTGGACTCATGGAAGGGGTAACAGAATTTGACCCTAAGATAAGTTCTGTCTCTGGATATGTGTGTGATATCAATCAAAGTTAAAGGTAACGGAGTGTACTTTAAACCAATGGAAGATTTTCTCCTATACATGCACTCTTGAAATGAGTTTATAACTCCTTTTCACTTCAAGAGAATAAGTATTATTAAGATGGGTATATCCACAGTTAATATGTGTATTTACTGTATGTGTATGTATACCGTAACCACACACAAATATTATTGGAACTGAGAATAGTTTATACTGCTATATACTGTATTTGTTTTATGTTGTAGCTGTGGTAGAGACAAATTTCATATTCAATCCATCAGAGATAGCTGTTGTGAGTTGTCTGATGGATTTATCTTTGCTTACATTGTATAAATATGGAAAGGAATATGTGTGTTTACAGTTTGATAGACATTCAACATAAATTATACATTTTAATTTCATTTATTAGTTAAGGACTATGGAAAGCCGGGGTTTCATAGCATATAAACTGCCCTTCAGATTGAAAAATTGGACTGTATCAAGAAAAGGTGCACTAATTGTAAGTACAGGAACCAATTTCAATTTTAAACCAGGCACTACATTTTAATCCTTTAGGTTTCAATACAAAAAAGCATCTAATGCTGCAATCCAATCTTGGGGCCAAATTCAACCCAGAAGTAAGCAGATACTACTGTGTTATACCTGTTTCTATCAGGGCTAAACTTGGCCCATAATGACATTTGGCATACAGATTCCAGGTAGAGAGACTAATAAAACTAGAGTATTTCTAGGAAGAGTTAAATTCTACCAACCAAACATCATCACTAACAGCCTCAGAGTGAATGCAGTTTTTTACCATCTGAATCATAGAATATCAGGGTTGGAAGGGATCTCAGGAGGTCATCTAGTCCAACCCCCTGCTCAAAGCAGAACCAATCCCCAGACAGATTTTTGGCCCAGATCCTAAATGGTCCCCTCAAGGACTGAACTCACAATGCTGGGTTTAGCAGGCCAATGCTCAAACCACTGAGCTCCCCTCCCATATTAATATTTATATTAATGTTATTGCCATCATGTTTATACCTTAAAAAAAAAAAAGAGCTGGCCTTTTGCTGGAAAATGAGCATGCCATGACTTTTAGTGTTAGCATGCATGCAAATCACTCTGATATTATCTTATCACATAATGATTCCAAAAATCTCTCAAAATTAATGATGATCACATAATTCCAGAAAGACAGTAGTATATATGTAGAAATATACTGGCAATAAAAACCAGTCACTGTTGTGCCTTTCCCCAACTGGGGATCTCTCACTTTTCTTTGATTTCTAAAGGCTTCAGATCAATAACTGGAGTGACATTATTAACAGCTCCCTCAACACCTTGGCCTGCACTAATATTAAATCCATTATACCTTCTGTTTGACATTTGCAGTACAGCAGAAAGTGCTGTAGATACAGTCAGACTGCCTAGGGAATGGGGTTGGATGCAGGGTTAGTAAGATGGTTTTCCCTTGCCTGACTTCTAAATTCATCTCATTGACAGAAAACTTCAGCTATTTCAGAAAACTACACTGGGCAGTAAATAATTCACCTGTCAAAGGACAAGAATTTCACATTCATGCTGTTTTTGAAATAAATTACCAAACAGGCCTTCAACATTTTTTTTTGACATTCCTTATTGTCATCATATTTACAGATTTGAATAGGCATCACAACACATATCAGAGTACCTTCAAATCAACTCCTTACAAGGGAATGATGTTTGCAGAAAGGGAATAAATATATGGTTCCATTTTTGCCATTTAGTGATAGAGAGTTTTTGACAGAATTTTCTGTACAAAGTAAGCATTGTGTGAGAACAAAAATCAATTCAATCAAGAAAAATACATAGGGCCAAATTAACTGGTAATTCTAAGGGAGTCTACGCTGGTGTAATTTATACCTACTTTCATCTCCTTGACATGTAATTTACACTAACTTGTTGTAGATTCTCTTAGACTCTGGCTTTTCCCCTACAGCTGAACTGCATTAAGTGGAGAACTAGAGGGGGAAGGTATCTTTAGGCCACTTTTATGCTCCCTCAATCTGTGGCTGACTGGGCATTGTTCATGACAACTACACCTCTACCTCGATATAACGCTGTCCTCGGGAGCCAAAAAATCTTACCGCGTTATAGGTGAAACCGCGTTATATCGAACTTGCTTTGATCCACGGGAGTGCGCAGCCCTGCCCCCCCGGAGCGCTGCTTTACCGCGTGATATCCGAATTCATGTTATATTGGGTCACGTTATATAGGGGTAGCGGTGTAATGACTGTTATGTCAAATAGGGATCTGCAAAAGCATAGCAACACTGGTATGCAACCTTCCCCAGTCATGCCCCCTACATCAGGGGCTGTGAGCCGAGGTGGTAAAGGGCCAGCTATACCAGGCCTATTCGCTCCAGGGATTCCATCCCACTTGATGTTCTTCATAGGGAAGTGCTGTGGTCCCTTTATACCATCAGAGTGGTGCAAAAGACCAGGATATGTCTCTCAGACTCACATGGGGCCAGATTCTGATCTTGTTTACACCAGTGTAAGAGTCTAGTAATTCAACTGAAGTCAATGGAGTTACTCTAAATGTACACTGGTGTAACTGGTATCAGAAACTGACCAGGAAGGAGTCTGTGTCAGCATAACAGATGTGCTGAAAGGGCCTTAGACTTGTATGCATTTCCCAAGGTGGAACTTGCACTCCTTACCCCTGACACATCACCCCTGAATTTGGCCCACTGAATTTAAATACATTCTACATTCTGAACGTTCTATGAGTTTAAATTCTTCTCTCACCCTGATGTAAATCAGGAATAATGCCACTGAAATCAATGGCATGAGACTGGTGTACAGCCATTGTGAGAGGAGTATCAGGCACTGAGGAGCTGGAGGAGAAAGGTGCAACAGGAAAAGTAACTAACAAGAGGATGCAAAACATAAAAAAGTTAAAGTTGCCCACCCTACTTTCAATCGGTTAAGCATATTGGGCCAAGGTGGGGTGTAAGGTATATGTGAATAATTGGTTGTAAGTCTTAAGATATGTCTGTCCTGGAGCTGGAAGGTGTAATTTCCAGTTCAGGCAGACATATGCACACTAGCTCTGATCGAGCTAGCGTAATAAAAATAGCAGTGTAGCTGCAGCACTGCAAGCAAGAGTACATACCTAGGGGTTCAGATGGAATTGTACTCAGGGCAACTAGTCTGTTCCACTGCCCATGCAGCCATGGCTACAGGTTTTTTTTTGTTTTTTTTTTTTTTTGGTAGTATGCTAGCTTGGTCAGAGCTAGCTCAGGTATGTCTACCCAGCCTGGAAATTACCCCTCCGGCTCCAGTGAAGACATAAGCTCTAGTAAACTCAGTTAGGGTAAGATAGTGTTTAGACACCTTCCAACTTTAACTAGAGTTTCAGCAATTTGTGTTTGTATTTAAGGTAAGAACTCTACGAACTATACTTAGAGCACACATATTGGTGAAAATTACAGACCACAGAAAACTGTAAGCTACTAGCCTTGGGCAACCTCTCCAAATGCAAGTGACAAACAGCCAAAGTGGGTGGCACTGGCTGGGGGTTGCAGAAAGGGGTAACAGCAGCTTTGCAATCTACTCTTTTTGATCCCATGGTGGGCCCTAAGCCTCAGAGCTTTGGGTTCAAGCTCTCCTTATTGAGAGAGGACAGGGAAAGAAGAGCAATGGATTCCCATGGTGTTCTTACCTCTGAGCCTGGAAATAATGAAGCTATCATGGCAATGCTTCTTAAGAAGTCCTACTGCCATGGGAGGCAGCCATAACTATAGTGGAACTAATCCATGATGGGGTTACACCTTTCTTTCCATATAGCATGGTTTGGAGGCCATGTCTCCCTGCCTCCCCCTCTGAGGGTAGCATTCCATAAAAACTCAGAGATGAATGTCTCGGAGTTCTTGGGCTATCTATCCCTTCTTCTCCCATGGCTTTTACTACAGAGGTGTAGGATATGGCCTATGGCCTAAATTCCATTAAATACAAAAAACTGTCAGTGCAACATTAAGATTGCTTGATTAAACTATAAAAAAAGTCAGGAAATGCAAACATTAAGGTTTGAACAACAAGTTTAACTCAGCCACGCTATGAATTATTTTTGTTTTATGTCATGAACAGGAATATATTAAAAATGCCAAAGAGTCAAAAAACAAAGGCTTGTGCCCTTTTATGCTTCTTTATAATTTGTTTAAAAAAGTTCTAAACAATGTCCCCCACTTTTAATCTTCTTATTTTTAATCCTAGAAATATCAAGTCTTTACTTCTCTGGCTTTGCTGGAGGACCTCTGAGGGGTGTCAAAGATCTATATTTTGAAGTCTCATACCTTAACTGAAGGGAGGAGGGTTTTGAAATTTTAACAAAGATGTCCATTCAATTCGTTTGAGGGCAGCATTGCTAGGGAACTCACTGAGGTGTTAATGTACTTTTTTTTTTTAACAAATTGCTTTGTGTGACAGTGTTAGCATTTAAATAGTTCCAGTTAGGCTTAGAAGTTTACCACTTACTGAAATGAACTGGCTGGTAGAGGAGTAAAATCTCACATTTGCCACTTGTATCGTTTGGCTGGCAACAGCTTTCTGTCATGCAGCTGGATATTGCTATAGCTGTATCATTTCAATGGAAAAAGAGATCGTATTTAAGTGAAAACCTAGAGTTAGTAGATTACAGAAAGCCTCAAAGCAAGACTCTAAAGTCATACCATTCCTTGATTCTGCCTGATATTTTCTCCTTTTCCTGATGCTGTCTACAGAGGATTTGTTGAAAGTGGGTCAGTGAGACGTTACAATCTTCCTTATACAAATTAATCCAGCAGTTGCCTGAGAGCACCAGACCCCGTGTCTGATTGTCTTCTGCATCAGGCCAGTCAGGGAAATGCATAACACCATGATTAAGAGTCAATGAGCACTGCTAAAATCTTGGCTGATGCCTATTGGATGTGATCAAAAGTGATTGTTCAAATCGTACAATTTTTCCATTCAAATCAAGGAAAGACACTTGTCTTCAATGGGGACTCTCCACATACCAAGGTCCACGTGTTATGCTTCAGCTAGTTTGTTGTGTCCCATTCAAATAAGTGTTTTTTCTCTTTTTTACAATGGGAAAGTTGCATTTTTCCCTAATCACTCATAACTCAGAAACATATGAAGAGCATTTCAGACAACTATCCCAAATAAATCACCCTTGAGCAAAAAACAGGAATGGAAAATGTCAGCCTAAAGGTGTTTTGTTTTTGTTTTTTAAGCAAATTCAACATGTGAAAACAGGTATCATAATGGAAACACTTTTGCAACCTTAACTACATTGACTGCTTTTAGGCACCTGCTGTAATAATGTTCTGATTCTCAGATGGAAGTTTAAGTGAAGTGCTATAGACTGTACTTCAGAAACTCCATGGGGTTAACTTGCTGTTGTTGTTATTCTTCACCCAAAGTACTGTCTGATACATTTTGCTAAATTGTCTAAATCCTGCTGTAGTATTGATTTCTTCCTCTAAGAGCTCTCACCCATTCAGTAAGCTCCAAGGACCCCTTGTCCTGGCTCAATTCACTCTAAAGCACAGCTGGGATATGTTATTCCTGACAATGGTCCTAGAGTTAGTAACTGATTGGTAGGAAGTATAAGATGATATTAGAAACAAAAAGGGAAATGTTGCTTTACCAAGAAGAAATAAATCATCGTTATTTTAGTTCCTTAGAAATATCACTATTTTTCCTGGAAAAACAGATTTTTTTTTCTTTTTTGCAAATCCTTTAGGATTCTTTGAAAACAGCTGGTTTTCCATTTACTGAACACTTAACAGTAGCTACATTGAATTTATTAAAAGGAGAGTATAGCATTCATAATCCCAAGCCTGCAGAACCATTAAAAGTAATGAAAAGACACAAGTAGATGTGTAAAAAGTAAATTAACCATTCAGGCAGCATGGTCCAGAGGTTCCTTTCTCATAGTATCACGGGAGGCTGCTGGATAGATTCTACATCAATGCATTCAAATCAACCTTAAAATGGGCAATCTTTACTATTATTATTATTTTTACTGTTTTCATGCCTACATATTTTTTTTCCTTTGGTATCCAGTTAACATTTTTTTTAAAAATCTTTTCATTATCCTCAGGCTGATTTAAGACAAGACAACCAAAGAATTGGCTGCTTGAAGAAACACATTTCTTATTATGGTGTAGTATCACTGTTTCTTAGGCTAGTTTAGTCACTTATTTCTTTCTATTATAATGCCAAATGTTATTTAGATTTCAGTCATTTAGTAATGCTACGCTGAACACATCAAGGATTCTGAAAAATTCCATACCTACTAGCCTCTTCATTTTCATAATAATCACATATTGACATCCCTTTCCCCCCAAAATTACATACACTGTTATTTTAAAAATATCTTAGTGTCTTAACACAGTTAAAGAGATTATGATGCAATGAACAGCAGTCTTCAAAAACATTCATTCGTGTTATTAAGATACAGAAAATCTAGTTAAAATTCTTTCAGCTTTTAAGGAGCATAAGGAGCTCTGAGATGTAAAGCCTGACACTAACTTTTTAACTAACTCCCCTGGAGCCATCATCTGCATTAGTGAAGATATTTAGTTAAAGGTAGCACCCTACTCTGCTTTACAGCAATCTACTAGTCAATTTAAATGTTGTTGTTATTTGACATAGCTGAAACCAAGGATTTACATAACAAGGAGAGTATATATCTATATCTATATATCTATATCCCTCTGAGTCACTCATAAGGAAGAGAAAGCAATATCTCTTCAGCCTGAATATTATAAACTTGTAGTGATCACAAATGTATTGGTTTTATCTTTAGTGCTGAAAAGTTGGAGGTCAGGGTCAGGAAAGAAGTAAAATTCCTAAGCAAAATCTACACTGTGATTTGTTTATGGGAATCGACCCTTGAGTTTCAAAGACAAAATACAATTTGGAGGGGGATGAAGAGTTGACTGGAAATGACATAAAGCTATTTGAGCTAGGGTCAAATATAAAAAACCCAAGATGTCTAAAAAAACCTACAAGTGTACATTACTGGAATATAGGTAGAACTGCTTTATGTATAGGGTAGTTAATATACAGAGGACAAACAAAACCCCCAACCACTAAGGGCAACAACTAGAGTAAACAGTACTAAGTTTTATATAGCTAACATGTACTATA
>NC_048301.1:47277368-47307368 GCF_013100865.1 Trachemys scripta elegans
TATAATGTTAGGATAATTACATATTTCATGATTATACAGTTACAAACACACACATTTATTTAAAGTGATGTAACAGTGTTTAAGAATATATGTGGGGCATAACTTTTTCATTAATATTATTCATTATCTCATCAATCACAGAGAGAATGTTCCATATGAGAAAGGTCAGTTCAGGTCTGGGCTAGCACTTTTTTCTGCTGTTATCAGCTTGTTCCCTTTCAATCTAATAAAACAGAAAGTACGTATCTTCTTGAATGTCTGTTTGTTTTGTATTTGTAGTAAGGAAGCCAGCGGTTTGTAGAATAACAGTAAAACATAGGCATGTGCAAATGTGGGAAATCAGAAACAAACCGAGATGTTGGCTGGTTTTTAGGCAACAGAGATACAGTATTTTAGATTTCAGCCTGAATCTACTGCTGTTGTAGATTCAGCTTAAGTCATGTGCTACTCAAACGTTGCATATCTTGTCATGTTTGCAGAACATTAATATTTCTGATGTAATATGTTGTGCTATATGCGTGGCCAAAGACACAGAGCAGGAGTCAATAGAGGGCTCTGCTAGGCAATAATTTAGTAGCGAGCGGGCCATACATTGAGGACAGTCTCTAGACCACTTTTTATGGGACTATCTGATGTTCCCCCAAGAATCCGACAGTTTCCCTCCTTTGGTTTCCATATGGTTAATGCCTCTAATTTCTCCTTTCTCTTATCATTGCATTTTCCTTTCCCACCCCCCACCCCCCCTTTGACTGGCAAACAGGTACCCAAAGTGATATCCCCGGGTAATGAGCAACCTGCAATTCTGCATTTCTACAGCAAAGCCTTGCCAATTATATTAAAACTAATTATAAACCTCCTCCCCAGTAAAATCACAACCACATCTGAAAATTATCCACATCCTGAATAGAACATGGGTTACATTTTCAGCAGAGTCCCTAGGGGGTTCTATTTAAAACCAATTGCAAACACTCCCACAAAATAAGTGGCTCTAGTGTAGCAAGCAATTTTTAGTGTGGTTCACCTAAATTCTAAAAGTGAAGTTCACATACCTTTACTAAGACCATCAGTGAAAATGAAATAGTTCGATTTTAGCACTAAATCATACTTTACTCTTCTACCAGCTATATCATTTTACAGTAACTATTTTATTCATCTGGTATTGTTACAGAGTGTAAATCAGGATTCATAAATGATCAGTTCATATCCTTTGGGAGGGAGGGATTACATGTAAATAATCCCTTTAATGTACGCATTGCCTCTAAGCATTTCACACAGCAATAAATTGGTAAACTGAATATGAGCAATTAAGAAATTAAATGAAACTAATAAAATGTGTATTTTTTTCTTGATGGTTATTTTGTTTGGGGATTAGTGAATATGAAAAAAAATCACTCTAATTTTGTCTGGAGGTAAATTGTAGAATTTTAATACACAATATCTGTCAGTTTTTCACTATTGTATTTCAATCAAAACTCTCTTCTAGAAATACTTCAACATACCTTTCACTATATGCTTTGGATTATTGACTATGAAGCTCTAGTAACCATTTCACATACATGTACTTCTGTATTACATAGTGACTGACAACAAGGAAAACAGATTCAAAATGTGATACATTTACAAACACTACTTCTATGCTCGTGAAAACGACACAACAGTGTGGCAGTTGTAGATTGGCACCACCCACCATACCTTTCAACCAACTGCTCCCACACCAACAGAAAAAAATCATAGTGAGAACGGCAGCTTTGTCGTAGGTGAAACAGGAAATCACAGCAACAGGAGGTATGATCCTCAGAGGCAGAGACGCACAAATACATGGGATTTATGATTCAGAAGAGGTGAATTTATCAGACACAGGCCTTGATCATTTTAACTTGCCTTTTAAAACAAGCTAGAGACTTTGATTTGAAGAGCTAATGAGGAAGTGCTGCAACACTCAGATCACGGATAGTGATCACTATCCATGATGGATATCACGTAAAGGGTAATACCAGGGGTTCACAATCACCCATATTTTGTTATAGCGGGTCATTCTGGCATTCATGAAGGGGAATGAGATGTTATGTGTGTACATACAATTAAGGCTTTTTTTCCAAGAAAATGATGGAGTTACAAGATTTTTTTTTCTGTGCAATATTACTGTAAAATACTCTTTAAAGGTAGTGTAAATAAACCTGTGTCTTTTCGATAGGCTATGGATGCATTAGTGACACCATTGACATATTTGTAAAATTCAAAAATGAAACACAAAATGCTATTAATTTCTCTTTTTGAGGCACTGGATTACTAAAATAGTTATGATATACTTTGCTATTACTGCCAATCTTGAATTGGATCAGAGATATTTCAAAACTGAGGCTATGGACTTGCTACACCTTCATGGCAATGACAACAAAAATCCCTGAGAAAATCATTGCAACCCTGCTTGACAAAAATGTGCGTAGCCATGGAATAACCCAATATCTAGAAGAGACAGTTTAACAGCATTGTTTATTTCAGCCTGCAGTTTAACAAATACAGACTCTAAAAGGATATATCAGACAGAGAGGATCCCATATAAATGCACAGGTTGGGACTTGTCATTAGCCTATTTACCCCTCCTCAGATCTATATGGACTCTGGGAATAACAAATGCTTCAGAGTGAGGGGCATGCTTACTAGAGTTTGCCCTACAAATTGTTCCATTTACAACTTTTTGCAGGTAACTCAGTACAATCTTTTGGAATTTGTTGGCTATTGCTATATACTGCTGAGAAAATGGCACTTTCAGCATTCTGCAATTCAGCAAAACTGTTAAGCATATGGTGTGTAGCCTATAGGGCTAGCCTGCTTGCTTGGCTAGATATCTTTTCTTATTTTCTTATGGGTTTGACTATTGGTTTTATTAAAATAGGTTATAATAGGTTTACATTAGAGTGTGTATTAGCTGTAACGCAAGGGACTTATAGGCCATATCCTGTATGTTGAGTTAAGACTAAGTTAATGTAGGTATGTTTGGGACTTTTCACCTAGATAGTGGTGATGAGCTAAAGCACAAGGTCCATATATGGTTGCAACCTGTAACAAAGACAGATAAAAGATGCATTGACACTAGGTGGTATAGGAGGGCTACCTAAGTTCATAACCCTCTTTGTACTTAAGAGGTACACCACAATTTGGAAAGAACTGAAATAACTGGTTAAGACAGAAATAACAGATTGAGAATGAGCTAATGTCATTAATATGTATGTATATGCCATCAATCCGTACAAACATACCAGCCTATGGAGTAAGTGTACCCCAACATTTTGTGGGTGAGGAAACTAAATTTGGACATAGAAGGAAGCCTCAGGTGGCTCAAGCTCTATAAGATCCACCGTGCCAAGGAAGCGTCTAAGCTTCTAAACTTCAAGGCTTCTTTGTTCTTAGTGTTTTGTTTATTATCTTTTGTCTATTAGTTCTCAATTGTAAGTTTTAAGTCAGTTAGTTAAGTAAAACTCTAAGTTAACGTCTTTAGTCTTCTATACCCTCAGCTCCTCCTAAGCTTTGCACCTCCCATTCAAGAATTGAGGAACCTGGACCTGAACTCTTTTGGCATGCCAGAGGCAAGGTGGTCCTTTGTCTCTTACCACCAGGTTATCAAGGAAGGGTGTGAGTATATTAATCAAAAGCTTTATAGTACATAATATCACATGTATCTCTAGAACAATATTATTGCCTTTGTAACTCTGATTCTTTTACCATTTGATTACTAATCCATTTTTCTCAATAAAAGTGTTTAAGGCTATATTTATCTCAGTGTGAGTGTCCTTGCAAACTCTGTGTAGCCTGATTCTGGGACAAGAACCTTATTATCTTCTGATCAGATTAATTGGCCCATATTATCTAAAATAATAATATTAACCTCCTAAAATCAGGCAACATGTGAAACCCCACTGAAGTCAATGGGACTTAAGCACATGCTTAAGTGTTTTGCTGAATAGGAATGGTTTGCTGAACAGGACTTCTGCCAGTACCTTTTAACTGCTTTACTGTCAGCCGCCACTCCTACTGCCAAGGATGTCAGCTTGCTGGATGTGGTCATTTTAAATTATCCACTGCTTCAGAGAAGGAAGAAAAGAACCGATTATGCTCATTGATGATCCGTGCTTTCTAACATCAATAATTATGATGTATGCAGCAGGAAAGAGAGCATTAAATTCATACACTACCCTGATTAGTCGAAAAACATGACCTCTAAGTGAGCTGATAAGCATGCAAAATATGGCCTGGAGGAATCAATACAATGCCAGGAATCAGAAGGGCCTGAGTTCTAAATCTGACTATACTGTACCCTTATTTTGAGTCATGATCCTCTCTATGACTTGGTTTGTTTGTATGCATATAGAGTAGTCACCATTAAAAGAAATTAGTATTTGCCAACAGTTACCACACAGTAGAATCTGAGATGATATTGTTTTTCCATTACCTATACTGAGAATAAGAAATATGTGAGGTAACTGTGTAGTATCTGGGGGCGAGGGGAGGGAATATTGACTAAACAGTAACTACTGAATGTGAATCTTTACCTGCTATATAAGTGCATACTGTGTACCAGATTCTTCTCTCGCTAATGCTGGTTTTACAACTGTGTAGCCCCATTGACCTCAACAGAGCTACCCCAGATTTATATCAATTAAATGAACAAAGAATTGGGACTGGTATCTCTTTTTTAGTGGTGCAACTTTAAATAAAAACAGAGATACTTTATTACAAAAATGCTGGTTTAGAAACTTTTTTTCTGATCCCTTTCATACCTTAAAAAGAACAGGAGTACTTGTGGCACCTTAGAGACTAACAAATTTATTAGAGCATAAGCTTTCGTGGACTACAGCCCACTTCTTCGGATGCATATAGAGTGGAATATATCTCAATATTTATTCCACTCTATATGCATCCGAAGAAGTGGGCTGTAGTCCACGAAAGCTTATGCTCTAATAAATTTGTTAGTCTCTAAGGTGCCACAAGTACTCCTGTTCTTTTTGCAGATACAGACTAACACGGCTGCTACTCTGAAACCTTTCATACCTTGTTAAACAGTATTTGTAAATGAAATGCTGCTCCCAAAGCCCCAATTCAACAATTATTAGAGTCAATAGGACAATTTGTGCTTAAAGTTAGGCATGTGCTTAGGTATTTTGTGGCACCAAGGCCATAACCTCCAGTTATACTCACCCAGTCTATTCACTGAGGGGAATAGGTTTTGTTTTTAAAGACTCTTTACCTGATATGTCATAAAATCCTCTTTATTACTCTAAATATCTGAGATATGTTTTACAACTTAGAAGTTTGGTGAAAAATGTAAATATGTTAACATTTCAGTTGACTTTTCCACATCAGAGTCATCATCTCCTGCTGGCAGAAAGGAAACAGAGTCTAATTTGTCTTCTCATCCATCAAGCAGGCATGTCAATATTGTTTGGTAGGCCCTCTGTAGTAAGTAATACTGTATAACCTCTGCATTATAGTAACTATGCAACTCAGTGCTACTGTTCATCTTCTTTGACTGAACATGTACAGTACAGCACGGATGGGGAAACAGACAGTTCAGTGTAAACTCCTTAAGAGATTAGTTTAAATAACTTTTTAAAGGAGAAATATGGTGATAGATATCTCAGTTCAGTGTCATAGTAAAACCTGTTTCTATTTTATGCTATAATGAATATTTTACATGTATTCATTATCTATCTATATTTACTATATTAAATGCTAGGATGGATACATTAAATCATTAATATTTTAATGACTGCATACATCACCCATTTCACATAACTTAGTGTGTTTCTATATACCTGACCCCATCTAGCCTTACCACGGAAGTTTACAGCTGCAGTATGGAACATAATGTGGCAACTGTAACATTGTACTACAGTTTATCGGATAATAGTGATAAAAGAATAATGTGGTATCTTCATTACAGTAGGTTTTCCTTTGGTATTGTATCAGTACCATCTTCATAATGTCTTACATATCACAGAACTAAACTGAATATTTATTAATCAACTGTTTTGACAGAAACTTGATATTTTTACTGCTCTGTCTCATTCCAGGTATTAGTTAGCTGATGTACCTAAAGGAAAAATACAGAAAAATAAAGACTAGTTTAAAAGAAGTAATTGTATAAATTAGCAGAACGAGGAGAAAGAAGTTTCTGCCCAATAGTAATGTGTTAAAATTAAAACTCTTGTAAATTACCCAATAAATAAGACATACATATATGCAGATATATTCAAATGCCATACAATGACATCATCCCCAAAAGCAACAACTTCTCTAGAAGCTGAAACTTGCAAGAAGGATGCTATGGCAAAAAGCAAACAGAAGTTCTGATGCTGCAATATTTCCCCCCAGAATTATTTCTTTTCAACAAAGCAAACAGGAGGAAAGCTGTCATAGCAAAGGCAGCACTCACACAATTTCTAAAATTGGTCTGAGAGTAACAGAATCCCATTCTATTGACATGCTGCTAACCAGTTCCATGTCTGAATGTCCATGAATTTCCCCGGACTTGTTTGGCAGATCTCCACATACATTCTAATAAACTTTGCTGATGCTCAATTCATTTACGGAACACACCTCACTGTTTCACTAATGCTTTTGTTTTTCTTCTTATGAACATTTGAAGAAATAATGAAAATACATTTGTAAATAAACAAGAACAGTGAAATCAAGACTTAATTCTCATGCTTTTTAAATTGCTCTTCAAGTTTATTTAGTGATCATGAAAGATGCTGGGTTAACAACCCTGGAGATGAGGTCCTTTATTTGCCCACAGGACAGAAGCGGTAGTAGTAGCACAGGCTTCTCCACATAATTCCACAGCTCTGACTTAGAAAAGACCATCTCTGACAATGAAGGTTTCACACCTACTGAGTCCTTAGCCTTTCTGTTGAGTCTACCAATAAAGGCCCAAATAGTGTCAATTGTGGTGATGGAGTTTTGCCATGAGGACACCCGTTCACTATGATTTGGAATGCAACCAATAAGCCAGATGGGTTCTGAACCAAATGCTGGTCCCAAATGCTTCTTGAATTGGGATTAAAAACAGGTTCAGAATTGATTTTTGTACCTTGCTCTTACCTCATTTAACCTGTGCTCAATCTCCACCCTGACCCCAGGTCACAGCATTCCATGAACTTGATCCAAAAGTAAATTTTGTGGTTTGGGCCCATTGCCAATCTCATTTCACATAGTTCACTAAACAGTCTGTGAGACTAGCAACTTCTTCACTCCTTTCCACTGGTTTTACATCAGTGTAATGCCACTTACTTAAGTGGAGTCACTTTTGATTGAAACCAACGTAGGAAAGGAGAATCAGACCCTAAAAGTTACTGTTTGAGAAATGTTATGAAAAATATTTTTAATTTTTCCTCACGGGCAAGGGCCAACATTTTCAAAAGTAGCCTTTGATTTTGGGTGCCCAACTTGAGACATCTAAAGTTGGGCACCTAAAAACAGAGGCACTGAAAATCAGAGCTCACTTTTGAAAATTTTGGCCTGAATATAAAATTTTTAACACCTCCCTATGAAGTGGTGATGTTTTCTGTAGGAACTGGGTCAATGATTGAAGATGAAGCCAGTTGACTCACAGTACTATCTATTCATTAGGGTTAAAGCTATCCAACAGAGCTACTACTGTCACCAGGTGCTAAGCTGCTTAGGATGCCTATCTACTATCATAGCCTCTTAATTTCTCTTCGCTCAACTCTCACTATAATATTTTGATTTCTATTTCCTCTGGCTGTTGAACCAGAATGTCAAGGGTGGTTCTTTGCAACTACAAATATAACTTAAATGAGTGACACTTGGGGTGGGAGGAAAAGTTCTATGTATAAGTCTCTCAAAACCCCTATGCCAGCCCGTAAAGGAAATTCTTCAGATGTAATCGTGTGGCCTTTTCCTGGGCAAGGCTCTGCTTGTGTAGGGGTGGGAGATGGGAGTACTTTAAATACCAATGGCAAATTAAGTTAGAATGTTGCTAATTTTAGTAGGTGAATAAAAAGCTGTTTTACATTGCATAGGCCGTAACATCTTGGAGCTCCCTCTCAAACAGAGTAAAAGGAAGGGAGCAAATAATTTCACACCAAAAGGAAATTCAAGCCTAATAATTAGGGAGGAAGGATGAGCCTGCTGGAGGTTTAGGTTTCACAGACAAACTATTTTTTAAAACATTTGGTATACCGCAAAACTGAACAATAAAAGAAATGTTCCTCCTGCTTTCATGGGAAGGAGAGAAGATTTCTGATTCCCTTTTCCCTTGATCAGAGAGAGGAGTGAAATGAATATCCCAGTTCTGCCCACAGCTCCCACTCACTTTTTCATTTGAATTATTGCTATTACTCTTATATTCATTATGTACATACCACCTTGGATACGTAAGGCACTTTACAAGAAACTTAACAATCATGTCCCTATCCTAGGAAGCTTACACTGTAAATGGAAATGGAAACATAAAAGCCCACAGGAAAAAGTGCTCTTCAGGAGAACAGTTTTCAAAAGGATGACAGATCATTTCTATATAAATGTTGCATTGCCAAACTTCTGCTTATGACTTACATTTAGTGCTCTTGGAGTTTTTTACATTAAATTAATTGTCTGCATTTGATGTAGGGATTACCTAATCCTCTACCAACCTTCCCTATGTCATCTTTGGGCCAAAAAGGCTGCTCCTTCTCCCCATGTAGTTCTCCAGTCCAAATACAGATCTCTGTTAGAATGGCATCCTACCCCATAGCTGTAGAAGCATGGTTGAGGAACCAATTCACCTGTGCTCTGCTGCTCTAGCCCTTTAAACCACTCTGGAGTGGACACATATCTGAGTGCACTGGGTTCAGAGGAAACCCTGCCCAGACTAACGGGAAATCTTCAGGGTTGAGCAGCACAACTGTCTTCTCTTGCAGGAGATTTGAGAGGCTTCTCTCTCTTTCTCTTTCTGTGGCACCCGTATCTCTTCCCTCCACTAAAATCTTCTCCTTCTCTAATCCCGTATCGCTCACTCAGTCTCCTGAGGTGCCCGTCAGGGACAGATGAGATATACCTATAGTCTAGTTCACTTCTCTCCAGCTGGCTACTCAGGATGCCCCTATCTTAAACCATTCCACACTTAGAAGCCACTCAAAGCAGGAGCTGATGGAGCAACCAAGAGATGTGATTATGCTAAGTGGCAGTCATGTCAAGGTGAGGGAGAAAAAAGGAGTATTAGGCACCATCCAGCAGCCAAGGGAAAGCAGCCACCTGCAGGAAACAGGAGGCAAAGATGCCAGGGGAAGATGTTGATGATCAGCCCAAAAGACAGGAACACGAACAGCTCAGTGGGGAGTCAGAGAACAGGATGGGAAGCCTGAGACTCTCGCCAAAGGCCAGAAGTTAGGCAAGCCATGACTTTATCTACAAAGAAATGCCCTGTTGGCAACTGGTAATTTACTATTACATCATCCAATGACTTCCTGTTGCACAAAAATTGATATACTGTACAGCAAGACTGTTGCAGGGTTTAAGAATCTGTTCATATCCCAAAGGTGGGACAAATACAGAATGTCCATGTCACTGGCTGTTGCTACAGTTACTTACCTATGCTCTTCCTGCTACTCCAAGTGGCCATTTATCCTCACATTTAAGAAATGGTCATTGATTATTGTATTATTATGTATTTTTTTAAAAAATCTTCTCAATTGGTATGAATTGTGCTTGGCTCTTGTATATTAACCAGGCTTACATTGTATAATAATGACTAGCAGAATGCTGACATATGCTGCAGCATGTCAATGTGTTCGGATCTCTCACTATAGTGTCACTTTTAGTGCAAGAATCACATTTCATATATTGCTGCTGTAGTCGGTTAATTAATAGATATCTAAACACACATTAACTGACCCTAGATTTGGGGCTTCAATTTGTCAAGCTGAGCTGACATTGCTTGATTTTCAATCCCGGTATCACACTTATCCCAATTATAAATCATTACCCTAGTGCCAGCAAATCATTGCAGTCCATTTCCAGCATTCTGAAGCACCCTTGTCTTGCCATAACTCTTGTCTTGTGCAGCACTCAGAACATTTGGAACTGGAGAGTACTTGTTGGCTTCTGCTGCAATATAAATCTCCCCCTCCTTCACAAGTAGCCCTTTATTTTTAACCAGAAGAGGTTGCAGACAGAAACCAATCTAACAAAAGGTGGAACATATTTCTCCATCTGTTTTGCAGCAGTAAAACAGAATGACCTTGTTTTGATTTCATTTACAGTAAAAACATAGTATTTAAAGTATTCGAATAAAGTGACTTTGGCTATTTTATTTATGAATATTGATTTCTGCATAAAAATGATAATTTCTGCTTTCTTCCTTGTAGGTGAATGAGCACTAATATTGGTTCTTAGATGAGTCATAGAAGGCATTACAAGAAATACTGCTGAGGGCATAACAAAGATCTTGTGCTATTTTGCAGAACAGTGCCAACAAGGATGGGAATCGAGTATTTCTCTCTGAGGGCTAGATCTTACTCCCACTGAAGTCTATGGGAGCTTTGCCATCAGATTCAACTTGAGTTGGATCAGGCTGTTTTAGAATAATTCATGGAGTTCTAAATTCAATATAAAATAAGACAAACTATTCTATAATATATTGACTCACAAGTTGTGAGTCCAACTTCTTTGAGAAGAGCAAGGTCTCATCCACATTCAGCCACTTCAACTACAATACCTTGCATTTCTTCTACCTTTAAAACATTTTTATAGTGAAAGTAGAGTCTGAAGTCCTCTGTTTTCTACACAGAACAGGAATAGCTTTTCCATGTTGGTCCAACAATCTGCTTCAACCCAACGTGAAGGGACCACTAATAGGGGTGAGATGATAGTTGACTCTCCATGGCCCATGACTGCCAACAAAGATGCTAATTAGAACAAACTGTAGTGGTGTTTTTTGTAACGTTCACATCTATCCAATAATATTACATAAGCTTCAGACCATCTAAAATTCCCAGAAAACTGCACTTTAAAACAGGTAAAATAGATCCACAACAATTGTAATGTTGACGCCTTCCAGGTTCTGACACAAAAATGCTGTGTGTGTGTTACTTTTTCTCCTCATAAGAATGTTAGGTTGATTATAGGGAATTGGAGCAAAATTAAGTTAATTCTATTTAAAAAAATAAGGGATAAAAGAGCCTAAAATTTCAATCCTGAAGTATATAAATCCAACACAGATATAATAAGTCCAAAGTGCATAGTTGCCTTTGACTTTATGGGAATAAAAGATGGTTGTACAGACAGCCTGTCATATTCAAACCATTTCAAAGGACTTTTTAGAGTAACTGGATTAAATATTTGTTACTGTATTCAAATGTGGCATCCAATTGGCATTCAGAAATAACTCATACATTGCCTGGGATAGTGGGTCTTTTTCTGACACAGAGGATGTTTCGCAGAACATTTGGTTTATTCTCCGTAAATATGTGGTCTGTAAAAGTGCCCTGGGGAATTATAACTCCTACCCAGACAGCCACAAGAAATGAACCGAAAATACCTCAGTTCTGTCTTATGTGTTGAACATCAACTCTGGCTGTGGCACTGCACTGCCTTGAATTGTCTCACTGGATTCACAGTGCGTTTATGGGCAATGATATTAGTGGTATACAAGTGTATATGTTTATATGTATGTATGTTTACTTCTATTGCTGTAAGTAAGTTCTGACAGCATCTTAGCATGGTTATCATTGTAAATAAGAACTTGTTCTGAATGGGTTTTACCAAATAATGTAATGATTGTGATAGGGAGATTTTGTTTCCATCTTTAAAAAAGCATCTCCCTCTGCTTTGCCATCATTAGCATCTGTAAACATGATGCAGCTGGTTGTCTCCTATTAGAGACGCAAAATTTAGAAATTCACCGAGTGACCTGAGAGCCTATACATTCTCCCAACTGTGGTACTTCTACTTGGCAGCCATATTGTTTTATTATCACAGTGTCAGTAAACTCGATGTGTTGCTTTGATTTTCATCTATTATCTACTGTATTTACTGTGGGTGGATTATCTCACAGAACCATTAAGAGAACTGACTGACCCAATAAGAGAAAATAAATGAAGCCACAAAGCAACAAAGCATTAATAAATATCTGCAGGAAGTCTTGGGATATTTGAAATTAGCTAGTGCACACAGAGTGGATGTGAGACACACCACCAGTAGCTATGATGCTTCAGTGATTTCATCTGGTCGACTAGCTCATTTTCTAATTTTTATCTGCAAATATGAGAAGAATCTTAGAAGGCTACCACGCCCTTTCACTTAAGCTTGAAAAAACAACAGAAAAGCAAAAATACTACACAAAGGTGAAAACTTATTACATGTAAAATTAGATTAAAAGTCAATCAAAATCCAACTGTGAATTTATCATTTCAATGAATTTCAATGAATGGTTTAAAATCTGTTTGAAATCTATTTGAAAATGAATATGTAATAGTATAGACATATCTCTTTCAAAGCTAGTATTGTCAGATGTATTCTGTGCATTATAATTCATGAACGGAGTAGATGACTATTTGAGAAGTATTAAAGTGAGCTGACTTTTCAATACAAGTGTCTTCACAATAAGTTTTTCTATTCTTGGCAATTCAGAAATGTAGACAATTGTGCTAGAAAAATAATATGTATTGTAATATTCATTGTACAGTAGTAGTATAGTAAGTGGCAATTCTGGACATTACAAGAGACACAAGGATTATTTTCTGTGATTGCACAGAGAATACTTGGATTTCTTGTGAAGCTTTTGCATTGGAAATGAGATTCATCAGTCTGAACAGGGCAGGGTTAGAGCCCTTAGCAACATGCTTATTTTGTAGAAGGTCACTCAATAATAACTTCCTCTGCCCTCCAAGCTTATTAAGACTGACTGGCATATATTAATGAAAACACCTGATTCTCCAACCATAAAAACCAGACAAAGACTTTATTTTAATATTAAGGAAGGAACCCTTAATTAGCAGGGTTTCAAAAATGTCAGCTTCTTCTATTAGCTGTTCTGGTCCATCAAAGCCATAATCCCTACTGTCAAATTTCATCACATGATAGACAGTTTGCTGGCTGTCTTTTTTTTTTTAAACCTGATCATACTGACTGAAGCTTTTTTATTTTGCCATCACATTTAACAACTTTGAAAGGAGTAAAATCAGCAGAGTAACAGGGAAATGCATGCAAAGTCCTCATGTGTCAGCTAAAAGGAGAAAAAAAATCAGAGGAAACACAAAATATTACATGTCGATACACAGATGTATAATTAAGGACTTTTTGGAAGATTTCTCATTCGTAATATTGATTCTTTTCTGGGGCATACAAATGTGGTTCTGTGAAAACACAAACAAAAAACACAGATTCACAGATGCATTTCCATCTGAGATAAGTTAAAGAAAAAAAGGACAAATGTTTGAAACATTTCTAAGACCTTTTAAGATACACATTTTTTTACTACTAACCCACAGAACACATTCATGTTAGAAGGAATTCATTAAAATGGGTACTGTTTGCACTACCCTTCAAATCAATTTTGTCAAAAATAAACAGAATAAGTACTGTATTTTCTGGCGTATAAGACTACTTTTTAACCCAGGAAAATCTTCTCAAAAGTCGGGGGTCGTCTTATACGCCGGGTGTCGTCTTATAGGGCAGGTGCTGAAACTTCCGAGCCGGACTGGAGAATCTGCGGTTGCCGCATATGGTGGAGGGAGCTCAAAAACGGCCGCGGCCGCATCCCCACCCGATGACGAGGTGAGGGGGCGCTTCACCGGGAAGGTGTAAGTGAAGGGCGGAGCAAGCTGCAGGCGTCTGGGACGCCCGGGGTATGGAAAAAAGAGATAGAGCGGCGCTGTTCCCAGAAAAACACGCCTCTTTCACCCGTCTGGCCCGCCCTTGTATCCTATTACCGTACCTCCTTCTCTGCCTCTCAGATCTCGCTCCTGAGGACTGCAGTGAAGTGGCGCAGGCGCGCATGTGCGAGATCTGAGAGGCAGAGAAGGAGGTAATAGGATACAAGGGCGGGCCAGACGGGTGAAAGAGGCGTGTTTGCGCTACCGCTCTGATAGTCTTGGAGATAGGGAGGGCTGTGCAGGCAGGGAGAGCTGACCAATCCAAGCAGGCTTTGTATACAACAACCAGCCAATTGCCGGTAAGGTACATCGCTTGCCGTGATTGGCTGGTTGTTGTATACTGGGTACCACATACAGTACAGCACCAGTATCTGTACCTGTTCATACAGTATAGCACCAGTACATACAGTACAGTATACAAATGTCCAACAGTCAAAACCCCATCATGGCTCCACCAGCAAGAAGAAAGAAATATGAAGCCAGTTTCAAACTTAAAGTTGTAAACTTTGCCATGGAACATAATAACTGCGCTGCTGCAAGACAATATGGAGTAACAGAAAAGATGGTTCGGGACTGGAAAGCAAATGAAAAAGCATTAAAGAGTATGCCAAGGGGTAAGTGTGCATTAAGAAGAGGCACTCCACATTGGCCAGAACTCGAAAAACATGTAGCAGACATGGTGAATGAGCATTGTCAAAACGGTTATGTAGTGACACGAAATAAAATACATTTGTTTGCACTTCAGTGGGCCAAATCTAACCCAGATCACAGCAACAGATTTCAGGCCACTGTATCCTGGTGTACTAGATTCATGGGAAGGCATAATATGGTACTGAGGCAAAAGATGAAAATTGCCCCAAAATTACCTGCAGATCTTGATAGCAAAGTAAATAGTTTCCATCGATACGTAATACAACAGCGCACTAAACATGGCTATGCGTTAAGTAGTATTGGAAATATGGATGAAACTCCAATGAATTTTGATATGGTTGGAAATAAAACTGTCCATCAAAAAGGTGAAAAAACAATTTTAATTAAAACAACAGGACATGAGAAGTCCAGTTTTACAGTGGTACTAGGATGCACAGCTGATGGCGCCAAACTGAGACCAATGATTATTTTTAAAAGAAAAACAATGCCGAAATTCAAGTTCCCTGTTGGTTGTTTTGTACATGTGAATGAAAAAGGCTGGATGGATGAAGAAGGGGTAAAGCTATGGCTTGATAATGTATGGAGCAGGTGACCAGGTGGACTTATTCAAAAATGTAGTCTACTGGTGTGGGATATGTTCAGGGCTCATTTAACTCCCAGCACCAAGCAAATGCTTGCAAGACTAAACACAGATGCGGCAGTTATTCCTGCAGGATTGACATCGTTGGTACAGCCACTGGATGTGTGCCTAAACAAGCCATTTAAAGATCGCATTCAAGAACAGTGGAATGAATGGATGGTTAGCGGCGAAAAGTCATTCACAAAAGGAGGAAACATGCGTGCTCCACAGTTGGATGTTTTGTGCAAGTTTGTCATAAAAGCCTGGAATGATATTGATGCAGAAACAGTAATCAAGTCTTTCAAGAAGTGTGGCATATCAAATTCATTAGATGGTATGGAGGACGACTACTTGTGGCAAGATGAAGAGGAAGCCGAAGCTGAGACCACACCATCTGATACGGAATTCGATCCATACGATGACTGCCTTACAAATGTATCACAAGATGTCATTGATGAACTTATGATATCAGATGACGAACAGGAGGATTTTGAAGGCTTTTAAAGGGAAACTGTCATGCCAGCAAAACCTGTAAAAATACCGTAGCTTGCAGTTATGATGGGCGTTGCTAACTCGCCAGGGACTTGCCCGGCACTTGCTCTCTCTCTCGTTTGTTATCTTCCTCCTATCATCATCAGTTCCAGTTTGGTTGACAGCTTAGAAAACAAACAGCATGGCAGCTCCCATGGGTTTATTGTCTTATCCTTCCTTTCAGCTTTAGAGTGAATTAGGAAAAGTTTAATCCACTTGCACTGTTTTATGTTTACATGTTTGATGACAAACAGCCTTATGTTTATAAGTGACAGTTTTCCTGCTAAGTACCTGCATGTCATAAGCATTTGAATTAAAATTACCATATTGAAATCAAATCTGATGTTTTTTTAATTTTTTTTTCGTGTGCGTTGGAAGAGGGGTAGTCTTATACGGCGAATATATCCCAAACTCTATATTTTAACTGGAAAAGTTGGGGGTCGTCTTATACGCCCAGTCGTCTTATACGCCGGAAAATACGGTACATGTATTTTAAAAGATTTGTGTTTAAACGTGTATAAACTCTCATGTAAAAGGAAAAACACTTTCCTACACTTACAAACAAGTCCAAGCAATTCCTGCAGATATATAAGTAGAACACACACAAGACTTATTTGAATGAACCACATGGTAAAGACCTGACTTTATATAATGAAGGATACAATTAAGAAAAATACTATAAACAAAACATTATAGAATAAGCATCAGGAGCATGAAATAATGACTATCATACAAAGGCATTGTAAAGAACCCAGCCAACACCTTCCAAACCACACCATGCGATTCTAATAGTAGTTTACAGATTTTATTAAGTTGATATCCTCATATTCAACTTTTACTTATTTATCGCATCTCTGCAATCTTTCCTTCTTTTAGCAGCCAGAAATGTATACATTTGAAAGGCAATGATACAGAGATGCAAAATGTATACTTTTTATACTGCTTTTTTCTGTAAATTAAGATTATTTCCTTCAGATTTTTAAATGTCCTTATATTTGTTCTGTTAATAATGATCTAGACAGTATTGCAATGTACAGGGTGCTTTATAAAACATACAGTAGAATAAAAGAAATCTCTGTCCCAGAGAATTGATCAATTAACAGAGACAAGAAAAAAACCACAGGACAATTACTCACGTAAGGGAGAGTTCACTGGGAGAGATCATTGGGAGAACACACAGAAAGAGTTCAGGGAACAACTGAGTTTTAAGGGAGGATCTGAAGAATGAAAGAGAAGGGCGGTTGGCAAACTTGGCAGACTAGAAGTGCAAGACTGCTCCAAGTGTAGGAGGTAGCATGAAAGAAAGTGCACAGCAAAGAATGAGAGAAGGAAATGAAGGGAACAGTGGAGAGAAAGGAATGAGAGTATTGGAATAAAGAAGAAATGAGAGTAGAGATGTAGGCACTTATAAATTATGCAGGACGTTGAATTCGACATAGTAAAAAAATTGAAGTCAGTCAAAGGATTGAAAGAGCGCAGTGATATGGCTGGATCTGCGATATGGTCAGAGTGGCAGCAAGGATAACGCAAGGATAACGCTCTTTGAACAGTGGTATTGTAGGGAATGTGGAGAGGTGAGAATCAGGGTGGCCAGAGAGCAGAAAGTTACAGTAATCTAGGTGAGAGATGACCAAGGGATTTAGCAGTGGGAACACAAAGGAAAGGAAGGATGAGTTGTATTGATGTCAGATGATGAAGCAACTGTACTTAGTGAAAGACTGAATGTGTGGAGATATGGCACAAAAGGTCAAGATAAAAATGAAACAAAGATTGTGAATTTGGAACAGGTGGGAAATAGTGGATTTTAAGTGGTGAGAGAGATGGGAGGAAGTGGCGAAAGATTCTTATTTACATGCACTTCTACAGCAGTGAGCACTAGTACAGAACAGACTTAGATCAAAAAGTGCCAGCACTTTGGAAGACTCTACCCACTGTAATGTGATTCCCAATTTTACAGACAGGGTACAACTCTGGAGCTAGAACAATCTTTCAAACAGTTGGAACTTTTTAAAGGGTGCCACTGCATCTGAGCTTTATAGCATCTATTATCTGGATTAGTAAAAAAAGCAAGAATGTCAGTTTTGATTAGATTGAGATATCAGCAAGAAATCCAGGCTCAGATATCACATGACCGGGATGTGTACAGTCATGCCTTGTGGCTGGAGCAAGCATCAAACCCAACAGTCAGAGCAGGAATCAGCCTAGTGATCAGAACAGGAGTCAGTAGCCAGGAATCGGAGCCCAGGGCCAGAGCCTCAATCAGAGGATCACAGGAATCAGAGTTTAGGGTCAGAACCAGACTCAGAAGCCAGATGCCAAAGCTTAGGGTCAGAACTGGAATAAGACTATGTCAACACTGCAATTAAAAACTCGCGGCTGGCTTGTGCCAGCTGACTTGGGCTTGAGTGGCTCAGGCTATAGGGTTGTTTAACTGCAGTATAGACATTTGGGCATGTGTTGAAGTCCAGGTTCTAGGACCCTGAGAGGGGTGAGGGTCCCAGAGCTCAGGCTCCAGCCCAAACCCAAACGTCTACACCACAATTAAAGAGCCTCGTGAGCCCAGGCCAGCTGCGGGTGTCTAATTGCTGTGTAGACATACCCTCAGAGGCACGGAGTTGAAGCCCATGGTCAGAACTGGAGTCAGAGGTCAGGAATTGGAGTTGAGGGTCAAAACCGGATTCAGAAGCCAGATGCCAGAGCCAAGGGTCAGAGCCAAAGTCAGAAGTCAAGAATTGCAGCTGAGTGTCAGAACTGGGGTTACGTGGAGGGAGTAGGGTTGCTATTTGGTTGGACGTATGACATAATCTTTAATTAAAGATTAATCTTTAATTTCTGGAGACTCCAGGACAATCCTGGAAAGTTGGCAACCCTAGGAGGGAGGCCAGGCAGGAGCAGGGCTGGGTCTAAGGGTGGAGCCAGGCAGGGGCAGGAGCTATCACAGCTGCTGAACTGCTCATTCTTCCAACCAATCAGGTGGCCTACTACAGGCCAGCAGTATGTGCTAGATTGCCCAGAGACTGGCTCTGCTGCAGGCCACACTTCCTGACAGCCTCTGCTGCAGGTGATGATTCCTGACAAGATGTCTGAAAGACAATTGGAGATGCAAGACTGGATAGAGGTAGAAGGGTAGATCTGATAGCCAAAATTATAAAAGAGCCAACTGAAAACTTGGGAACAGATAACAGTGGTATATGTAAGGAAGGGGAGAAGATGGGATCAAGGGCTGAACCCAAAGGCATGTTAGGAGGGACAGAGAAGGACTAAGAGCTACCAAACAAGATACAGAAAAAGTGGCCAGTGATATGACAGTATTTGGAAGAACAGAGCTGCAAACATCCAGAGAAAGTAGAGCAGGAGATAGTGTTAAAGGTATCAAAGGCAATAGATGGATCAAGTAGAATAGGAATAACAAGTACAGTAGTTCGGGTGGTTTTGGTAACTGGTGACACTATGATTATATCTAAATCGTCTATTTCAATTAATATTTAGTAAACATTAATTTCATTTCCACATAAGGAAAATCAGTTCAGTTTTCTTAACACATTAGACTCCTTCCTGCACCTAAAGAAGGGTATCACCCAGTATCTGCTAATCCTGGGCCTTGTTTTACTATCTTTCTGTAGGTAAGATCAAACACAACACAATTTTATACATCTGAAATAATTAAACATTATGGGGTTTTTTTTGCCTGACTTTGTTGCTTCCTTGGTTGCAATATCAAAGGTGATAGGTAAGTTTCCTACTCGAATTTACACCTGGCAGTTCCATCTTGTCTAATGGCTTTAAGTGAGTGACAACAGTTACCTCTATGTGTTTTTCTCCCCATTTAATTGATTAATTTAGAAATGAAATCCAGTCATTAGAATGGATGAGTTCCTGCCTTTTCTGCTATGCAATGAAGGGGCTGTGCGAAAGTGCAAGGCAATAGCCTTAAAAGAAAGATATACAGTTCAATTCTCCATCACTCAAAATGCCTTTTGTCCAAAAATCTGGCAGAAGAGAAGCTGCATAAGATGTGTGCTTTGGGTAAGAACTATCTTGCTAGTACGTGACCACTGACTTGGCTTTTGCACAATTACATTTACCTTATAATCATAGCCATATTATTATTTATAATATAGGAACAGCCATCGGTCCAGTCACCAATGGGACCCCATTGCACTGTGAAATGCAGGGCCGGCTCCAGGCACCAGCTTAACAAGCAGGTGCTTGGGGCGCCCAAGGGAGAGGGGTGGCACCTGCGGCAATTCGGGGGTGGCAGGTCTCTCACTCCCTCTAGGAGCGAAGGACCTGCCGCAGAACTGCCGCCGCCAATCGCGGCTTTATTTTTTTTCCCCCCAATTGCCACCGCCAATCGTGATCGCGGCTTTTTTTTTGCTTGGGGCGGCAGAAATGCTAGAGCCGACCCTGGTGAAATGCATAAGACATGATCTCCACCAGGAAGAGCTCAGACTCTAAAACCACAAAAACAGACATAACTTGGGTCAGGACTCCCAATCTGAGAAACACTGGTCTCCCCCATGAAATCTGTATAGTATAGGGTAAAAATCACACAAAAGACTAGATTTCATGGTCCGTGATACGTTTTTCATGGCTGTGAATTTGGTAGGGCCCGATATATAGATATAGAATCTCCAGCTGCCATAAGCTCAATTCTTTCTCCAGAGCAAGTTACTCCTTTGTGAATCTAGTGGGGCTGCTACCTGGATTAAGACATTAGATTTCAATCCTCCTCATCTTCCCTTCTATTTCATCTATAAGTCTTTATTCACATAGCAAACACTAGCTTAAATTTCAGTGTCCATATGCATCAGCCCTGATGATGTATGTGTGTGTGTGTGTGTGCGAGGAAGCTGCTGGAAGTCCAGAACCCTATCCCCTACTGCTCCCATTCCAAAGCCTCTCCAAATTATCACATGGTATCACCTCTTTGTATACAATACACAAATATGAGAGACAGAATGACAGAAACAAAGAGATAAGCTTTTCATAAAGGACAGAACAGAACTTTTCACTTTTCCCTTCTATTGACTAAAAATTGGCACAAGCCAAGAAATACTGCAAGCAGTTGATTTTGTTAGCCTCTATTTTGAAATCAAACAAAGTCGGAACGGAGAAAGCAGGACAGGAAGTAAAAAGTAAGCGGAAATGCATGTGCCTAAGAGATCCAGTGCTCACTGTGAAAAATCAGAAAAGTGCCAACACAACTCCGATTTTACCTGAGGAAAAGAAATATTTTACACTGCTGAAATATAAGAGCTGAGTGTCCATGCCACAGTCTCCTCTCTGAGTCACCCAGCTCATTCTGATCTGACACCTTCTTTCATTTGTTAGTACAGTCACTGAGGTATATATGAGGAGTTGGCTGTTGGCCTGTTTGGTTGTCTCCAACGAGTGCAGGGAACAGTTTGGCCATTATATATGGCTCTGAAGGGCATTTAAGAAATGAGATTCTTCAGGGGAGGGAGTTTGTCTTTAACAATGGCCTGGCTATTCCAGGTGTATAGTTGGGACTTACAAAGTACAGGATTGTATAACACTCCTAATAATGAAAATCTGGTAGATTTAGGCCTGAGAAGGACTGCTAGAAATGGATTTCTTAGTCACATAATAATGGAATGGAAGTCAGGACTCCTGAGTTCTGTTCCCCACTCTGACACTGACTTATTGTGTAGCTGTAGGCACATCTCAGATAACTTTGCTGTGCCATACTTTCCCCATATGTTAAATGGGTATATTACTACTTACCTAGCACACATAATTGCTCTGAAGCTTAATTAGTATTTGAAAAACAATTCAGACCAATGAATGAAAGGCACTATAGACACGAACAGAGCAATGTTATAAAACAGAATCAGATAATGGCCACAGCATTTCAGGTGTGACGGTGTCTCAATTCTAGGTATCCTAAAGTTGTTTCAGTGACACACTTTTAATATGGACTTGGACAAGGCAAAGATGTTGACTTACAGCAGGAACCCAGCCAAACCCTAGTCAAATAAGAGTCTATTACTAATAATACCCGCAGTGCATGTGTGGTGCCTCACTGAGAAATCTATACAGTATTATCTCCTGTATTAGTGTATAAGAGGGGCATCCAGGATACTGTGTAAGAGAAGCATGGTCTCAGGTTACTATGAGAGACTGCTGGGCTTCATTGGGATTAGTTCTTCACAAGGGATAATTGGGGTGTGGAAGGAGGGGGAAAGCAGACCTCTCTCTTTATGTACAGAGAAAGAGATGTTGTTAAATGAATAGCACTGGCATTCTCAGTAGCTATTAGGTAAAGCTGGAAGCCTTTGGTATGCCTACTTTGAAGCAGTATACTTTTGTGGGTTAGAATGGTCAGGGTTTCTATCTGCTACAGGCAAGAGAATTTAATACCCCTCAGCTGGAAAAGGATGTTATTCATTGACTGAGAAGACTGCCTGCTGGCAAGGTTAACAGTATTATTTTTGTACATAATGTGCATAATTAATGCTTCCGTATTTGGACAATTTTGTGCTGCAAATAAAGCTGTGGCCTTTCCTTGCCAAAAACAGTGTAATATAAAATCATTGGGAATTAGATCTTGGGAGAGGACAGAAGAATGAACATGCCAATATTCAAATGAAAAATGTGCTGCTCTAAAGAAATGGTGGTTTGCTGAACCTAAAAGGCATGAAAATGGGTTCAAAGGCAGCTAAAGTTTGCCAGTTCTCTTCTTTCACCTTTTTTCTGTTACTGTAGGAAAGCAATAAAATGAGGCTATTATGGTTTTATTAAATACAAATCTAAATGAGATCTTGATGTAAATATCTGGTTATTGCTGTAGTAATCAAAAAGTGCCAATAGAATCATATTTTTACATGTGCACAATCTGTAGTTAAGTATATGTAACCCAATCCTGTACACTTCCAGAGTTTTATGGAAGTTTAGATGCATAGATCGCATTGAATTTAGTATACAGTATGTAGCCCAGTACATTAAACATATATTTCGACATCTATACAAATCTTCTACTTTCCTTTTTGAAGTGGTTTTATGTGTTCTATATATTTCCCACCTTTTACATAAAAGATTCTTTACTAAATTGCACAACACCCACATATGTATTTTTATGCAGTGAAACCATAAGAGCTCACTTATCTAAATATATATATAAAATAAACCTGCTAACAGACGCTGTATAAGACAAATGCTGTGCTACTTGTGATTTAATTTTCCCTTCTACCCATGAGGTTCACAAAATGGATTTGGGAGTATTTGGAAAAAGGGGGAAAATAAGAGTGCTTTGGAAATGAGTTTGTGCATGAAACAATCTTCATCTGCATTGTTATCAATTAAATTGCCATCAGTGCAGCAGATACCTCTGGCAAAGCTCCAAGTTCTAAAGAGGTTGGATTGACTTACAGTTTTAGAAACGGGGGTCAAATTGACTCTCACCTTTGCAATGCTGATCTAGATAAATCACCTGATATATAAATATTTATTCATCAACAGTCGGTTAGTCAGTAGCATGTTGTGGTCTGTACATATTTTGTAAAGCAGATGGTTTGGATTATCTGAACTCAAAGTAAAAGTCAACTCTACAAGGCACTGTCTAATGGGACTTTTTATATATATATATATTTTTTAACTAATGGTACATTTTAATTGTCAAAGTATATGAAGTTTCTGTCAATTGTGCAGGTTTTAAATCCCTAAGAGTTGGGGACTATTCTTACATTTCATCTATTCACCTGATGGATGAGCTTCTGAAATAGACTGCACATCAGATGACCAAACTGGACATATTGTGGTCTGTCCTACATATGAGAGTACTTTGTTAACATTGCAATATCTCTGCTAGCACAGCAGAGCTAATACAATTTCACTTTCTCTTTGTGTCTGTAATGGTTTCCCATTATCCTGATAAGTGGGCAGCCATTTTGTTTCTTTTTTTTATTGATATAGCTGTGAAGAAGAATTAGATTTCAACATTTACGTAACAGAGATTAATTGATTGATTAGATTAATTAAATATTCCATTAAATTCTCTTTTAAAAACGCACAGGATTGTAGATCCCTCGGGTTTTTTCTAACCCTTGAAATCACAAACAAGAGAATGCATAACTAAACGTTGTATCTTATCTGTTGGAGAATAATTAAGCAAGTAGATGCATTGCTATGAAGGAAAATGACTCATAACTCGGTCCTCCCTAAATATTCTTTGATGTGTTTTCAAATTTTCTGTAAACCCCACTAAAAGTGAAAACAGTTTATTTCCACTAAAGGAACTACTACTAGAAATCCCAGGTTTATAGAAAATATTCTTTAGGTAATTAAAAAAAAAGGAAAGGAAAAGAAAAGAAAACATGTCAATTGGGTATGTTGTTTTAGATGTGAACTAAAGTGGTCTACCTAGAACTTCCAGCCACATAATGTTTCAGAGATCTGTTGAAAAATAAAAACAGCAAGTGGCCTTTTAGGTAACCCATAATTAAAAGCAATTTTGAGCTGTCTTTTCAGGGAAGCTACCCAGGGGAAGTATTTGCTACCTGTTTGACCTTCACGATTGTGAGTCCTTGGCAGTGTCAGCGACCCTCTGAACTGAATTCAAAACTAATCTCTAACAGAAAAAGAGAAACAGAATTCATGCAAATCATATTAATTCCAACATTTCCCCAGTGAGCTGGGTATAAACTACAGCCTAATTAAATATTTTTTAACGATGTGAGTAATTTTTGCCAAGGGGCGGATTCAGGGGAAAATTTAATATGAGATCACAAAAGCTGTTCCCAGCGTTGATTCTGTAAATTAATGACTATCTGCCTTATGATAAAAACATGCTGCCAAGAATGAAAATGAAGTCGGCAAAGCTTGCTCTATTTGTCTAACAACCAAATATACAGAATGCAAAACTTTAAAGGATATGGAAAATTTCCATTGTCTGTATGACGTATTCATGATAAAGATGCATGGCACTGACAGCACAATGCTGCTCTATAAAATACCAGACTACCAGCTTTTATTAGTTATTACTAATATAGTATTAGCTAATGTTATGAACTTCAGTGAGCATGTGTCAAGCACCTACATTATGATCTTAACAGATATTTATTTATGTATAGAGATATATGCTGCCACAGTTTCATGGGCTCTCTCTCTCTGTAAAACAGTGTATACTGCACATTTGCTCATATTTACAGATAACTAGCCATCCATCTAACTTGGTACTTATATGGCCCTTATCACAGTAGTATGTGAGCACCAATCCTAAGTGCTCATCAGAAAGGAAATCTCATATTAAACCAATATTATTTCCTCTTTCAAACTACAACACATACATAAACAATAGCGCTATGATCAACAAAAGGTTGATATAAAGAGACATAAGTTATCACTGAATTGATCTGGCCAGCTTCTCACTTTTACCATGATCTGGAAATTAAGTGGCATACGGCATGTGATTGCGGGGCTAATTTTTAAAGTATAGTGTAGACACACCAGAGCTATGGTTTATACCACCCACACTCTTATTTCTGTGTTAGGAAACATTTGTTAAAAGGCAGCTTGCCAGATGCTAAAGACATTCAAATGCTGAATACTCAGTTTAACCAGTAAAAGAATCCTTTCCTTGCTCATTGTGCTTTGTATACAATCATGATTTGTAATGAGTCAGGTAGTTAACACCCAGAAATTACAAGGCATTGCTAGATGACAGATGACTAGGACTTTGGTAGCCCCCTGGTCAAGAGGCCAGCCCATCACAAGGACTTTGCAGCCCTATTTATTTAAATTTCTGCCAGTGCTGGCCACAGAGACTGAATTTACAGCCTTTCAATTAGAAGGTCAGCCTGTGCTAACTAGCACACCACTGCCTCATTATAATCATAAAATTAGCGAGAAAAGACTGGCATGAATAATATGGAAAAGTCGGTTTCAAAGGTGAAAATGTCCTGTTTTCTTGTATCATCAGAAAGGGGAATAAAGGCTGCTGTTTAAAAACAAATATTTCAATAGACTGCACTGCAGCTCTTATGAAAAACATTTTAATGCATTTTCTTTAGTTTAAAATAAACAAACTGATGATTTTCACCAAACTTAAGCTTTGATAACCAGATGAAAAGACAGTTTACAATTACTACAAAGAACAACTTTTCCAAGATAGACACAGCTTCACATGTTGGCAAATGTATAAAGTATTCATTTTAATTTACTCAGCATTTCACTAAAATTATATTATATTCTTTAATCTGAACCCCTATCATATTATCTCTAGTTGTGAGTATAATTAATGTATATCATTTACAGTTCTGAATAAAAAAATCCCAGAGAAGTATTTACTATTAATTATATCACTAGATATTAGGTAATTAGTTATTTGGAAATTGAGAATGTCATTGAGACTTTAGTATGCTTGTGCTGTAAATACCCTACAAATTATGAGTAACTGCCAAATAGAAATGTAAACTACACAAAGGACAAGAGCTGTTGTAATTGTCCCAATACACTGGAAGAAAGCGCTAAATCCAGCATATACATACCACAGAATATAAAATCTCCCTAAGAGCAGAAGAGCTCCATAGCATACACAAGTGAAGAAACAACAACAAAGTGAGATGCACCTGAGGCTTGCATAACTGTTAAAATGTAGTCTATTTAATTAAAAACTAAAACTTGTTTTTAAGGTTGCTGTTTCAGTCTGCAAAACACAGACCCTCTTTAAGGGGAAATTAATGAGGTTTGCTAAGAGCTTGTTCCAATTTATAAGGCGCTAAGATGAGACAATCATGAGGAATGGAGGGTGAGATAATCTTCACAGGGAACAGTTAAAGATTACAGTGAAACCTGTACTTATGGCCATCTGCTATCTGTGGTCTCCTGCATTAACTGCAGGCAAAATCTTAGTCTCCAAGGGATTTCCTCTCTCCCAAACTAACTCATCCTGTATTAAGCAGCCACTGATTAAACGTATTTCCAGCCACTAGCAGACCTGCCCCACTGCTTCAGCTAACCTGCTGAAGTGATTTAAAGAAAAGGTGCTCCACCTGAATTGAGAAGTTGAGGCCCAATGCTAAAGGTTTTTAACTGAGCGGGTCTTATGTTATGCTGTCATCCAGTACATTGGACAAAAAATGGTCACTGTTATTAAACAGGTTTCACTGTATTTGTGACATAACCATTGAACAACATTCCAAGGCTCTGGAGGTACCAGAACATTCTCTTCCTTAATTAAAGTTACTCTAAAATCAGGACTTGTTCTGTTTCTACCTCGTCTAAGGTATTTATATGGCCCGTTACCCTAGTCACTGAATGCCTCACAATCTTGTTAAATGTATTTATCCTCACAATAGCAGGAAGGATTATTACTCCCATTTTGCAGAGAGAGAATCAATGTCTAGAGAGGCTAAAGCCTAGATATTTAAAAACGTATTTAGGCATTTCTCCACTCACCATTGCAAGAGCTAACTGACGCAGGAGGCTAAGTCTCATTGAAACAGTCTCCCAAAGAATGTGGTAGAAGCCCCATTTCTACATTATTTTAAAACTGT
The DNA here is from genome assembly GCF_013100865.1 of Trachemys scripta elegans. Classification (NCBI taxonomy): domain Eukaryota; kingdom Metazoa; phylum Chordata; order Testudines; family Emydidae; genus Trachemys; species Trachemys scripta. The sequence continues at coordinate 47,304,560 of NC_048301.1, forward strand.
CCCAAACACAGCTTTTGAGAGCAGTTTACCTTCTGCATCTCTATATTTTTGTATTTTTATGTTTAATATTTGTAGCTCTGTGAACTTAACTTTTTCCAGTGTTGCCACCTCTCACAATGTTACTGCCACTCTCTCAACATACCATGTTTTCCTTAAAGCCCTAGACTCTGGACCCATATGACTAACAGAATCTCATCTTTTATTTTTTTAAAGAAGTTTCTAGACCTTATCGTTGCAAAGAGAAGCCTGAAAATCTGAACAATAAAGGTTCAAAAGCAGAAGGCAAAGAAAAAGAACTTCGAATTATTTTTAAAATCTTTTGATTTTTAAGACAATCTCATGATTTTTTTTTAAATATTTAGGGTTGTCAGTACTTACTACTTTGGTTTTACTTCTGTTTAGTTTTGATAATAAAGGGCTTGATTCAGATGCCCACTGAAGTCGATAGGAGTCTTTCCATTGACCTCAGTGGGTGCTGGATCAGGACAACAGATCATACGACAGTCAGTGGTGGTCTCATAGATTAAATGTTGCTTAAATTCTAATAGAATTTGGTTGGATAACCAAAGGTTCTGAAGCATAGGATATAATGTAGGGTTCTTAAAACTAATCAACATTTGTTGATTTTGTGTGTGCAAGGCAGAATATTACTGCAAAGTGTCTGGAGTTTTCTCTTTCTGTTTATGAAAAGGGATTTTGAAACATCACCAGCAGACTATTTTATTAACCATAATGGATTGCTGCAGTGGCTAGGATCTGTAATAAACCTGTTAAAAGCTTCACTTCTGAGCGGTACATTACTGCACAATTGCTGTAGATTTCATTATGAATCCAGAGACCAAACACTTTTTTCCATCCCTTGTTTATTTAGAGCGAGTTTGGTTTGTAGATTGGTGAGTAAAATCTACAGCATTTATACTAGTGAAAAATCTCAAGATGAATCTTCAAACAGTTTTTTGTACATCTTACTAAATGCAGCCATCCATTATGGTTAATAAAAAAGTCCACTGATAATGTTTCAAAATTCCACTTGATATGCATAATGAAAGAGGAAACTTCACATCCTTAATGGTTTTAGTGATTGTTACTTATACCTTTTACCTTAACTAGGGTATACATCTGTTCTGTTATTCCTCACACTGATATAATTATATGCATGTTTGTATTTGCATTAGACCATTGCAATTTACAGCATACCACTTCTAATACATCAGACTCTGTATATTCTTTCTAATAGGCTCACTGACTATAGTCTTTTAGCAGAGCTAATATATATAAAAATATGAACAGTGTTTTAGAGTAAATATTGCTGTGCAGTTAATATATGGTTTGAAGGTAACTTTTCAATGGTAAACATTTGTGGGGCACCTCTTCTCCCCTCACATGAGTACCATCTTCACTTAATATCTTGTAAAGGGTTACCAAGTGAGATTTCAGTATCTCTGCTATAAGAATACTCCAGAAGTACAAATTCAATCAAATCAATGCTCTCAGTACTGGCTGAACATCCTCTTAACATTGCACGAGAACTGAATATAAATTCAATTAATAGAATTACTGTATTAAAGGGGACTTTTGGTTAGAATGGGGGCCACCAGTTGACTGACACTGCACTTTTGCAGAAAAAGGACAGAATTAAAGTGGAGCTACCAAAATACTAGTCTATACCTCTAGGAAAGCTTGGCCAATGATGCTACCACATGGTAGCAGTAATGTGTTGGAAGAAAGGAATATAAATTTTCACACTTACATTAATAATTACATTTTCCTTTCAATTTTGTACACTTGCTAATTAAAGCCAAAATAAATATATAATATTTTCTAATTGCAACTTCAGCATAAATGGCTTTTTCATTAATGATGTGAAGTTTGATTGCACCTTTAATTCCAAGTACAGTGAGCATCTTTAAAGTCTTCATTTGCCAAGAGTGACAATATCATGGTATCTCAGATACCATATGTTCTCCTATTCTAAGACATAGCAAAACCGCTATAACTCCAATACTGCTGTGTTGTAAGCCTTGGCAAAAAGTCTACTAACTTTAATGACAACCACTGTATCACATTCTGACAAACAATGATATATACAAATAATCATATATTTTATATTGTGTCACAGTATAATATTGTCTTGCAATCAGAAATGAGACACAGGTTAAGTATTTAGTGAAGTTCATGGAGGCCTAGTCATCTACTGTCTCATATTATTAATAGGAGGTGGATACTTCATATCCTGCATATTACTCTGAAAATGCACTCTATCGTATTAAGAAAATTACTGAGCCCAGCATTCAAAACAAATCACACTGGCAAGTTCACATAAATTTATGGCATTCACGCAAGTTTTTTTAAAGTCAGGATTTTTAAAATAGACGAAGAATAGTATTTGTGTTAAGATCATATTACCATTTGAGCAGTCACAATGTTAAAAAAGTTAATTGAATGCTGCCATTTAACATGAGAACAGACACATGACTATTGTACTTATAATTGCTCAAATTATGGTTCAAAATATGAGTACTACAATTGCCAAAAACATAATTTGATCGCATTCTATTTTTGATGCCATACTTTTGAACATATGTTTCATCACTCATTTGCCAAAAGTTATGAGATTTCAGTCAATATTCAAATAGTACATTCACATTTCCAATGGCAAAAGGCACATTTTGATCAGCATGTTGATAAATTATGCAAATATTATGTACATGTGTATAATTTTTAATAGGATTACCAGGAGAGAGCCTGCAATGCCACTAAACAAATAAGAGTGACACAGGAATACCACTGCTGTTTCTTTCACCTTTTA
>NC_048301.1:47309868-47382553 GCF_013100865.1 Trachemys scripta elegans
AAATGTTAATAACCACCTCTGCTCTGACTATCCCCTGTTGGGAAGAAAGGTGACTCAGTCCCTTTGCTAGCTAGTTGTATTCTGAGCCTCTTCACCAGGTGTATTGAACTGTATAAAATTATGGACAATTTCCCACAGGAACAAATATGAAACTATTGTACCAAAGACAATTTTCTTAGAAGATCAGGTGAACTTGAACCCTCCTCCAGAAAAGACAAAAAACCCCAGTGGTGCTTCCCTATAATGTGTATTTCCCTCTATGTGGTGAAATTTCTATGGCAGTGGTTCTCAATCAGGGGTCTGAGGCTCCCCGGGGGGCCACGAGCAGGTTTCAGGGGGTCCACCAAGCAGGGCCAGCATTAGGCTTGCTGCGGCTCAGTGCAGAAAGCCGAAGACCCACCACATGGGGCTGAAGCCCAGGGCTCTGAACCCTGCCACCCAGGGCCGAAGCCTGAGCAACTTAGCTTTGTGGGATCCCCTGTGGTGTGGGGCCCTGGGCAATCGCCCTGCTTGCTATCCCCTAATACTTGTCCTGGCTTTTACACGCAGAAAAACAGTTGTGGCACTGGTGGGCCGTGGAGTTTTTATAGCATGTTGGGGGACCACAGAAAGAAAAAGATTGAGAACCCCTGTTCTATGGCATGAATGCATTTCTCTGGATGCTTTTCACGTTGAAGCAGAAGGAAATCACAAAGCGTACACAGAACTATCTCCTCAGGAGTAGAAAAGTACAGTAGTAACACCATACCGTTTTAGAGGTAAGGTTAGACATTGCTCTTTGTTTCTATAAAACTGCATTAGACTCCAACGTTACCAAAGTACTTTGCACTACAGTAAAATATGATCAGAGGCAGATATGAAAATGCCAGAGTGGGACATTAATTTTTTGTTTGGATAGCTTTGTCACACTAAAAAAATCCCTACCAGAAGGTCAGAAATAAATTGACCAAGATATGTAGCAACACTACAAATGTCCTTCTATTTTCCTTAAATAGAGTGTTTCTTTACAGCAAGTAATTTGGGCCAAATCCTGATTTATACCTTTTCGGTAGCATTGATTCTAGAACCTCCTAGGTCTTCTTGGGACATTGGGTTACCCCTTAGCAGCAACTGTATAATAGTTAGGAAGTTAAGACTGAGCCAAGACCTGCATTCTCGGACTTGCTTCCCCAGTCTGCATGGTCATGTGTGCCATAGCCAATGAAGGAGTGAATACTCTATGATGATGATGTATTACCATATTGCCTACGAGCCCGAGTTATGGACAAGGACCCCATTGTGCTAGGTGCTATACAAACACAGAACAGTGGTGTGATATAAAGTTTTATTGGCAGAAGTTTTGAATGGCCTTTTGCACTACACACCATTATGCATTTTGTATATGCCACATATTTCAAAGAAAAATCATTTGAGAAATGTTTTAGAGAATAAAAAGAACATACTATATTTTGAATTTCCAAATGTTTAAAGTCAGGCACACTTAGTACCAGGAATACAATTGAGCAAACCTCTAGAAAAAGGGGAAAATAGCTAATCAATTTAACAAAACTCTACGAATTATGTCAGATAGCTTTCACATACATTATAACAACATGATTTTAAGTGAACTGTCTGTTGACACATGAGGGCTGGAAGCAAAGTGTTATCCAACTTCAGTGAGGGATTCTAATGACCAAAATAAACTTCTATTTGCATCCTGACAGGTTATGAAATATTGTACCTTAAATCTGCCAGTGTTTCAGTACACCTTCATTGATATTGTAAGTTTCCTCCTCTGTAAGATATAACTTTTAATAACTGAATAAGTCTTTAGAAAGCAACAGAGGGTCCTGTGGCACCTTTGAGACTAACAGAAGTATTGGGAGCATAAGCTTTCGTGGGTAAGAACCTCACTTCTTCAGATGCAAGACATAAGTCTTTAGAGAAAATTTTCTGCACTGAAAACTTGAGGTAGATAAAAGATAAGGTCTTAGCCTCAATACTCCCCATGTTAGCAACAAATATTAATTCACCTTAATGAAACCAAGCTTTTACCTCACTTATTTTTGTTCTTTTTTATTTAATAGGCAACAAGTGTCTATCTCCTGCACAGTGGGGGGGTGTCTGAGTTGGCAGGGGAGAGGCAACTGGTGGGATCCTGAGAAAAGAAAGAAAGGGTGAGGCAACTCAGCCTTTCAGAACCCTTCTCCATGCCATCCAGAACATACCTGTAGACTATGCCTGGGTGGAGAGGGATTCTCTGACTCACTCTGCTGACTGGCAATTCCTTGGGGGAGAGATGACTGCCTCTCCCACTTTCTCCCCAGGGGTAAAGCCTTCTTGAGCGTTCAGCAGACATCTTGCTGCAGTTGTTGTTTTGTACTCTATGTGCTATAACTGAAGTATGATTTTAACTGTATTTCCAAGATTCTGTGGATCTGATTGAATATTTCCTTTGGGGTAAGGCTGGCAAAGTTGATTGGGTTTATTTGCTTTCCTTAAAAATTCCCGAAGGCTCGGTTTTAAATTAATAAGGAGCAAAGACAGCAATTTAGAAGTTGTAAGTTTAATATACGTAGTTTGTGATTTTGTTGGAACTTCTATCGAGTATCCAGTGAGAGTGAGATGCTCAAATGAGCCAGCTCCCAAAGGCCAACATAGGTAAGAGAACAGAGAGGGCTGGTAGACTATTATCCTGCAGAAACAACAGGAGACCATAAGTCTTCAGTAACTAAGGTACCAGTTGAGTATGTTTCATTCCCTCTCACAGTGGGAAGATTCAGAGGTAGGGTGAAGCCTAGGGGTTGGGTTAAAGAAGACCAACTCTAACTATTGTTTATATTGTCTGAGGCCATGTAACACCATGCTAAGTATCTAGTATTTTAGGGGGCAGGAGCTTTAGCCTGGCCCTCATTAAAGTTCATAAAGCTGCAACCTGCTGCCTTAAATCCATTCCTTTTTCCGTGTTTCATTTTCCTGTCCTGATTAATTTGCCTAGTCCTCAGTGAGGAGTACCTAGTGTTAAAATTTTAAAGGGTAAAGTTCAGCACTTAAAGTAGTTATATTGATTAGAAATCTTTTAAAAATGTATTTAAAATAGGAAGAGTGTTTTGTTTCCCTCACAGTTGTATAACTCAAAGATTGCTCTGACGGAATTTCTCTCAAACTTTCATCTCTGAGCTGAGATCAAGCATGGGGACATTCGAACCAAAGTATACTATCCCAGAAACATATGAGTATATTAAATCAAGATTATAGTGAAAGTGTTTGTGTAACTTTACCTATATTGGGTAGTGCTAAAGCACCTCCTGTATTTTTCCTCTCTCTCCTGACATAGCTATATAAAGACTGATCACACACAAGAGTGAGTGAGAATGAGAGAGACAGATCAAAACCAAAAATCATGGTGCCAAATTCCTACAATCATAGACTGTTGTATATATTGTGAGAGACAATAAAACCTCTTAGTATATTTTGATAATTTACCCTTGTTACTGTATAGAAGGTACATGATATTTTACCCACGTATAACAGGAATGAGCAGAACTAAACCAAGGTTAAATGGTTATTGTACCTTTTTTCTTTCAGTTAAATAACTTCAAGAAATTCATCAAATATAACGTCTTTAGTGTAGCTGGTGTGCTGAAAAATAATACTAGCAGTCATTGTATTCCCTGCTAGAGATTTACGACAGTTACATTACTGTAAAATATATCTGTGTTCATGGCTGTCAGAAGAAATCCTAACAAAATCCATACATTTGCCATATCCATTACCAGTGTAAAGAATTGCTTTGAAATGCCTGATCTAACTGTTATACAGCTTCTACTTCCTCATTTGAGTCCTGGACCATTCCAGTCTTGTACTGAAATGCCTTTGTATTGGTAAAGAGGACAATGATATAACACCTCCAATTTAACAAGTTTTGTTAGAACTTGCTAATGAAAAAATAGGAAAGCAGTAAACATAGGAAAGCAGTTGTGCTTAAATCACATTTCAGTGTGAGGACAATTGGTGTGCAGAGCTGTTCGTTAGATCTGTTGGTTAAAGCAGACTAACTAGAAAAAAGAAAGTATACAGAAAATACATTAATTAGCAGGGATTATTATTAGACAAAATGCAAATAAATAAAATACTATGGTTAAATTCAAAGCTCCTGCAAAACAGTAGCAAACTCTCTCTTGCACTCCTGCAATTTGTGCATCTAAACAACATTATCTAGTATGAGAAAAGCAAGTTTTACTGCAATGGTATTCAACCAATATCATTTACAGTGTGATCCCAATGTGACTATAGTGAAACTGAGAAAAGATCAGGCAAAAAGGGTTGAGCTGCTATTTTGAACACAACACTTTGGTGTGGTGATTAAGGCAGTGGTCTTGTACTCAGGTCAGTTCTTAGCTGTGTCCTAAATTTCCAGAGTAACCTTAGGTGAGTCTCTTAATTTCATTCTCCCTCAGTTCTCCATCTGTAATTATTTCTTATCCCCCTCCTTTCTTTGTCTTGACTATTTAGATTATAAACTCTTCAGACCAGGGACTCTCTTACTATGTACATGCACAATGCTTGGCAAAATGGGGCCCCAATATTGGTCAGTGCATGTAGGTACTGCTGTAATACAAATAATACTAATAGAAAACATGTTTGTCTCCCAAAATGAGAGTCAAATAGGTTTTATTCTACACCTCTGTTAGGTTGTGTCTAAATTACATTCTTCATTTATGTAACCAATTCATTCAGGTAGCTCCCTCATTATTAAACTGCAAGAACTGGCTCAGTTCTGATATCATTACACTTCATACTGTATGCAGGAGCGCCGCCAGCTTTTCTGCTGCCCAAGGCGGCGAAAGGTCCCTCCCCGAAATGCCGCACCCCACAGAGGTGGCGGAAGGTCCCGCCGCCGAAATACCGCCGCGGTCACCGCCCCCCAAACTGTAGTGCCCTAGGTGACTGTCTAGGTCGCCTAATGGGTTGCGCTGGCCCTGACTGTATGTCATTGCATAACTACACTATGAAGTGTAATGACATAAAAGCTGAACCAGTTCTTGGACTTTTGTTTAAACAATGAGGGAGATAAAATTGTAGCTATTCATGAGCGCAAAAGCCAAAAAAAAATAAAAATCAACAAACAGAAAAGGCAAGTCATTAGTTGTAAGAACCTACAGATAAATTAAACCTTGCCTAAGATGTATTGATTTTCTGTGGCCTTGCCTATAGAATAATGTCAAGCATGCCTGACAATCCATTAGGTGTAGTACGCAAAATCTACTTAGAATTTTTTTCTTTCCTGAAAGATATATTAGTATCAGATTCTGATCTCAACTACACTAGTGTAAATTAGGAATAATTCCACTTTGAAATGGAGTTACACCAATGTTAACCAGTATATGTGAGCAAAGCATCAAAACACTGCATACTGTAAGGCATGTACCGTATTAAAAGTGAGTAAGAAAGCTTATATCGGGGTCGGCAACGTTCGGCATGCGGCTCGCCAGGGTAAGCACCGGACCAGTTTATTTACCTGCTGACGCGGCAGGTTCGACCGATCGCAGCCCCCACTGGTCGTGGTTTGCCGTCCCGGGCCAATGGGGGCGGCGAGAAGCCACGGCCAGCACATCACTCACCCGCGCTGCTTCTCACGGCCCCCATTGGCCCGGGACGGCGAACGCGGCCAGTGTGGGCCGCGATCGGCCGAACCTGCCACGACAGCAGGTAAATAAAACTGGCCCGGCCCACCAGGGTGCTTATCCTGGCGAGCCGCGTGCCAAAAGTTGCTGACCCCGGCTTATATTTTGAAAAAATAAAAGTTTTTCCAACTTTTTTTTATTGTCAACCTATTACTGAAAGCATGAAATTGGTTAGAGCAGTGCTATTAGGTGATAACAATTGTAATAAAAACTCTACTTACATAACAAGTATAAGATGTATGTATACTTCTTAACTTGATATAGTACAATACTGACTACTATAGCCAGACATATAACTAAGAAGGTTTTCGATTTAAAAAAAAAATCTTGTTAACAAGTGTAAGTGTCAATTCTGAAAAGCTATGAAAGGAATAACTACAAATTTCTCAATATTTTTCTATTAAAATGCTCACATTTTAGATTTTTAAAATCCTAATGCAACATATTTTTCTTTTGATTTACAATACAAAAAGTGATTTCAAAAGAAACCAGTATTTTACATCAAATTCCACCGTGAGTTATAGATGCTTCTTTCAAGCCTATAATCAAAACAATTATTTTACCACGAAAAGATCTCTCTGCCTACACTGATGGTTTCCAGTGTGCAAGAAAAACAAAGATAGACAATAACATTTTTGACAGAAAAATGTAGCATATGGAACAACGTAGTTAATTCTTAAACATGCAATTACTTTATTTTAGCAAAATGTCACAAAAATACCTATATGTCTGTCCTATCTTCCTTCTAATGATAACATGGCTATGGACAGAAAAATCACTCCATATAATGGTCCTCACTTGGGGTTTGGTTGGGAATTGTGGGCTAGTGGTCAAGGCCACAACCCCTGACTGGCAGGGGGGTTGTGGGGAGGGGAGCCTGGACCTTTCCACTCCACCGGGCTTCAACCCAGGGCCCTATGGGCTACCAGTGATCTGGCAACTGAGGCTGCTTACAGCTGTTCTCCCTGGGGCACTTGCTCTCGTTTCCCCCTCCCCCCTCGAGAGCTTAGTCCATTGCTTTCTCCTGTTGGTGAAGTCCAAATCAAGTAAGTAAGAAGGGTTTACCCATGTCCAGGGTCCACAGGCAGGGGAAAGAGGGTTACTTCCCTCTCTGATTGTTTCTGGGGGAGGTCCGCCCTCTCCTACCGGAGGGCTGCTTTGGGCAGCTGTGTGAGAAACTTTAGGCTTCCCCCTGCTCTGCACTGCTGGAGCTGTAGGCTGCAGGTCTGCTCACCTCCAGCTCTGACACCCAAATGAGCTCTTTCCCTGTCTTTTAATTGTTCCACCAGATGGAGCATTTACCACAGGTGTGGCAGGGCGGGGCTGGCTGGACCTAAAATAATCCCTTAACCCCTTGTTGCCCAGTGTGGGGTTTTGTACACCTCATCATATTCCATAATGTTTTTCTCTAACTTTAGAGACTATCTTGGTTTTATGTGTGTATTTTCTTTTGAAAATGGCAATCTAAGTGCATGGAATGCTGGATGGAAGGAATCAGATTTGAATTTCCAATTTAATAAAAGCTACAATTAGAACTCTAAATTGATCAGCAGCAGGGTTTAAACAAGATGATGCCTGATTTTGAGATATGCATTGCCTCAACTAGCATTATTATTTCTTTTTTGCCTCATCACTATGGTTCAGATAAAAACTCAGTTTTTTTCTAGACTGCTTCATGATTTTAATCTGATCATCTTGTGGGCAAGGTGCTTGACCTATTGACATTGTGCCCTAATGAAGAACTGCATGACTTCTCTGTTTTTGCCACGCATAGGACAGCAGAGAGCTTTTAAAAAACACTATGAAAGTCCTTTAATAAACTGTGAGTGGGTAGTAACATAGGTGCTTACGCTCTCTCTCAAATTGCAATGGAACAGAAGAGCTCAAGAGAGCGGACCTTACTCAAGAGTCACAAAAGGGGGTACTATGTCAGGAGCAGTACTGCCATGGGGCATAAAAAACTCTGATGGGTCATGCAGATGGACTGAACCTCTGAGCAAAAGGCCTGGCCCTCAGGACCTATGCAGATTTCAAGAGCCAAGAATCTCTACTGCTCTACAAGAGGCAAACAAGTACAATTAAAAAGACTCCTAAGCTGAAACTTGTTAAATTTTAGGTCCCCTTGGTGGGTTCTTCCCATGTTTGAGACAACAGGGACTTTATAACTGTCCTTGTATCAGATTGTTTTTGAACTATAAATTTGACAATGCATAGAAATACCAAATTTGCTTCACAGTTGAGAGTGTAGTTATTTCTCCTCATTCTGATTGAGATATCTACATAGGAAGCCAAATAAGTTATAAAAGACTGGACTGGAATTTATGCATTTTGTTATTGTTTTTGTGACAATTATGCATCTTGCTTGATTGACTAATGTACTTCTTAACAAAAAAAAAATTTATAAACCCCAAGAAAGTTACCTAAAATTTTTCCCTCTTTTTGCATTGACAAAATCAAATTTATGTTGTAAAACCTTTTCATAACTATTATCACAATGGCAAAATGCAAACAAAGTTTGTGGGAGTACAATTGTAGTTGGTACAACAATAAATGAATCAATTGAAGACAAACATTAAAAGAGTTATTTGCTAATGGGCACCACGCCAGGGTTACTTATGCAATGCTGCCTGAAGAATTCCTAAGCTGAGTTCAGAAGATACAGATCGATGCACCTCCAAAGAGAGTCTATATCAATCTCCATTTCATTCATTAGCTCCCACTCTGAGCTGGTTGGCTGCTAGTTAACTCTTTAATGTGGGAGAAACTGTCAGTGTAAAGGCCATTGGGACACATACTCTTCCCTGCTGTACTTGACCTGTCGATATTTCTTGCAGCATACTGTTTAAACTGGTACAGCTAATGGCAAAATGGAGACCTATGGGGTTTGGGAGGCTTTCCGAGCTTTAGAATGGCTTATCATTCTATAGTAAACATTAGTAAATTCATCCTGATACTGTATTCCTGTTAGTGTCCTACTGCATAGGAGTAAAGGGCCTCAGATGAAATAATTTAAACAATTTTCTGTTCCTGAAATCAAAGACAGCTTTAATAATAAATTATGTTAATTTGAGAAATTAGCACATTGAGACATCATGCAAAGGAACTTGCGGCAACTGACATTTGGTTGGTAATTATATTTTTCTAATGTCCCGGACACAGACAGAATGAGATAGCTACAGCTGTAAAGTTAACTCAGTTTCACTTTGAATTAGTTTCGGTACAAGTTCATTGTATTACGGTGTAGAAAACTGGTGGCTCAGAGATCTGACTGGTGCATGAACTATTCCAAGTACTTCTGAAAGTGTAAATATGAGATCTAACACATAAAGGCATAATTACTAAAACAAAGAACAACCTCAAACCACCAAGACTTGTGGGCTTTGCTTATTTTCTTTCTACAAATATTGAATTTACTAATTTCCCTTGCCTTCCTGTTGAATAAAATCAATTTTCCTCAGTAGACCTGATCTCTCCTTTGTTTAAGGTTAGATGCACAGTTGATATGCATCCTTAGATATAATGTTAATGTAAAATCCTTGAATATTTAGGACTACACCACTGTGTACACCAGAGCACTTTCTGATTCATTATTTGACAATCAGTACTCTCCATACATTAACTGACATGTTTGGGATTAGCTGGGGGAGGGAGGAGAAGCTTCACATTATTTTAAAACTCTAGTCAAATTGTTTGTAGATAAATTTTGATAACAACACCTGTTTTTTCTCTCTTGGCCAATACAATCTATTGAGAATCCTGGCTTCAACAATTTCCCTGCAGAATTGTCAAACATATGTATTTGTATTTCATTACTTGGGTAATAGCTGATTTGCCAAGTTCATTTACTACTAGTTGCTCCTCAAACATCTCAGTGGGATAATTAAGGAATACTAAGAACTGAAACTGTAGTATGTTAGGAGGGGGTTAGAGCAATTGCCCAAATCCCACTCCTGATTAAATTGCTGCCCAGAATTAAATATTCAATAACTGAAATTCTGCTTCTTTCCATTACTCTAAGAAACTTATCAGGGAGACAGAATAACTCCCTGTTTTGTGCAACAGAGACCAAAAAATTCATTGCGCCAGTCAAACCATTTCTAATCCCTTACGAGCATGCAAGAATGGTATTTAAACTGAAAATTGACTGGCTAATGGACTAAGTGGTGCCTTCTGTTCTAATGGTTAAGCAGGCTGGCATTAAAACAAACAAAAGCACATTGATGCACAATGACTGAGCTGGGGAGGATACACAAGTGGTGGTATGGGCCAACACAACAAAGGAGGCCAGATAAAAACCCTTGCTATGGCAGCAGGTTCAGGAGATAGTGAAATAGTTTGTATCCAGAAAACTATAGAAATATAGGTATGGATTCTTGGCCTGGCTCCATTCCTTTTGTGGTGCGCAGAAAGTGCAAAGCAAGGGGAAATTTCCTGCACCAGTGCCGGGGAGTCCCCAATGCTTACAGAACTGGCATCGTTGGCATGGGAGCTAGTGTTTCCTTCACTCAGCCCTGTCTATATCCAGATAGTCCTTTGGGGACCACTGCCATTGCCTGCAGGCTGCTCGAACCTATGCTGAGGCTATGGTGAAGTCAGGGAGTGAATCAAGCAACCATAATCACTCCCGCTCGCCCCTCACATTCCATGCCCAACAGATCTTGGCCGAAGGAGAGAATCTGGCTCAGAATTTACAATGGTGCTTCTGTTTGAACAGCCAATGGAAAACAAATCTGCAGTTTCTTATAGTTGGTGATGGTATGCTGCCTATAATTAGGGCTAAGTTTTTGTCATGGATATTTTTAGTAAAAGTCACGGACAGCTCGGGGCAATAAAGAAAAATTCACAGAATCCCATGACCTGTCAGTGACTTTTACTAAAAATATCCTGACAAAATGGGGAGCTGCAGGGTCCCCACACTGCCCGCAGTGGCTGGACAGCAGTGGGAGCCCCAGCTCAGAGCTTGGAGTCCCCCCCCGACCTGGGGGGCTCGGAGCTCCAGGGTCCCCTGCTGCCTGTGGTTTGGAGCTCTGGGGGCCCAGCTGCCAGCAGCGGCTGGGAGCTCTGGGGGCTCCGGGGGCTCAGGGGGGGGGGGGGGGGGGGCACCACCCATGGTGTCCGGGAGCCTCGCTGCTTCTGCCAAAACTTCTTTTCCAGATGTAAGAGTGTCTTGCCCCTTCTGGGGCCACAGAGTCCTTTATCAAAATCTAACAAAATCATATGAAACCCAAACTTCAGTCTGGCTGAGCTCAGCAGGCAGTCACTTTGGAATAAGTGTGCCTGTGTTTGCTTGGTACCATCACCTCCACATAGGCCTCTGTTCTTGCCACTGCAGTGCTGGTGGAAACTGTCCAAAACTGCCAGACCCAACTGTGGGTCCCAGCTGAGCACCATCCATTCAGTGCACTGAATGAGGCCGGGGTCCTGTGATGTATAATTGTGATGATATAATTAAAGGCTCTATCATAATGCCTAAACATAAGGGGGAAAATTAAGGTTTCAAGTTAGTCTTAATTCTTGACTGTCCTAACTTCTGAGTGTTCAGCTTTGCAAATTTAAAGTTCTTTTAACATAGTTTGTGTGTGCAATATACGGGGGCGGCTCTAGCTTTTTTGCCGCCCCAAGCACAGCAGGCAGGCTGCTTTCGGCAGCCTGCCTGCGGGAGGTCTCCAGTCCCGTGGATTCAGCGGCATGCCTGCGGGAGGTCTGCCGATCCAACGGCTTCGGCGTACCCACCGCCGAATTGCCACCGAATCCGCAGACCTTCCGCAAGCATGCCACTAAAAGCTCCCTGACTGCCGCCCCCACAGCGACCGGCACACTGCCCTCCTCGGCTTGCCACCCCAGGCATGCGCTTGGAGGGCTGGTGCCTGGAGCCACCGCTGGCAATATATATATATTTCAATTGCTCCTCCCCTGCTTTTGTTCTCAAGGAAATTCATCTTTTTTGGCATGTAAAATTACACACTTCCTCTAAATAATATTTTTGTGCCAAAACCTTGTATTGTATAGCAGCTGTTGAATACACTAGGGATAGTAAACCATCTCTTTTAGAAACATCGAGCAGAAAGGGGGGAAGGATAGCTCAGTGGTTTGAGCATTGGCCTACAAAACCCAGGGTTGTGAGTTCAATCTGTGAGGGGAGCCATTTAGGGATCTGGGGCAAAAATCTGTCTGGGGATTGGTCCTGCTTTGAGCAAGAGGTTGGACTAGATGACCTCCTGAGGTCCCTTCCAATCCTGATATTCTAAAATTAAAAAAAAAAAAAGAGAGAAAGAAAAACTGTTTTAAAATAGAAGTTTAAGTCTAACAGTCAATAATGGGATCAGGAAACCAAATAGTGTACAATTACAAAAAATGTGCTGGATGATGTAAATCAGTGTAGATACACCAATTTATACCTGCTGAGGATCTGGCCCAAAATATCAAGACCACTGCCATGTTCTAGAGTCATATCAACTCAGGCTCTGATAACATCAGATCTACGGCAAGGTGCACCTCTGGATAGAAGAACTTCAAAGAACAGGTGCAAGAAAAAGTGGTGATGGAGCACTCATTATGTAGCACTTTTCTCTTTGAGTGAATACTGAACTAATGCTCCAGCAGAAGCTCAAGGTGCTGTTTTCTGGATGAGACATAAAACCAAGCTCTTGATCCACTGTGATCATTAAAGATACTTTGACACTTTACATAAAAGTAGGAGCTTAAACCCAAAGCAAATGTGGGTAATTACATAGTGCCTAGTAACTCCCGCAGCCCATTCTCTGGTTCAATTAGGTATGTTAGATATGTTCTTTTTCTTCACTTTCTTGTCCAAACTGCTTGGCAATGTTGTTTGCATTGTTAACATTGTAGCCACATTTTATCTTGGAAGTAGCTGAACTTCAGTGATGGGTAAAGTGATTACCATTTTGTATCATTTGGAATTCTTCAGGATGGCAGTCCCATAGAAGTTGTTGACTTCTGAGATGAAGGATAATCAAGAAAATATGAAATATAAATGAAATGAAATAAAATTTTCAGGCTACTTATAGTAATGCAATTAACTGCTGAGATGAAACGGAGTGACCAAATCATACAATATGAATAAAAATTGTTTTAAAGGCTTTTGGCAACTGAACAAGATGATTGCCTCATACTTCAAGAGGCAAGATGCCAAGTTAGATGAACTAGTCATCAGATCTGATATAGAAATTCTTTTATTGCTGCAGACTTGCATCCAATTGATTTTGGAGGGCTTCTTACCTGTTCTTCATAAATGGCAGCATTTCAAACAGAAAACACTAAGGCAAAAAGAATAACTAATTGGAAACTAATTGCTTTTCACTGTATGGTATGTACCTATGGGCATTAAGTTTAATGTTTTCTTAGAACTAGATTGGTTATAATCATTACAACTCTGGAAAGTAGACAAGATTCTCCCAAATACTTGGCAACGAAGTTTTTAAATAAGTGGTTCACCAGCAATGATTCCATGAATCATATAATTTCAGGGAGAAAAAAATCCCAAACCATATTGTTTTCTCATTATCTGAAAGCTTAGGGAATATATGATCGCATAAGGGTTTCCTAATTATCAACACCTAAGTGTGAACATGAATCAGGGTATCAAATATGGTGCATTTTGAATTCTTGGATCCATCAAAATGGCCTTCTCCACTGGATATTGAGTATGCCAGTTGATAGGCATGAGAACTGTGCAGAAAATATAAAGTGGATGGAGCGGTTAGTAGTTCAGGGGCTTCAGGGAGTACAAAGATAACTGTGGATCAATTGTGCCAGACTATTTGAAGCGACTTAAGACTGCCATCAGTATTTTAATTGTTTCTACAACAGAATTTGAGAGTGCATTTAGTGCAATGAATGATTTGTTAACACCTACTTGTAATGCTCTGTCCATTAGTTGTGTATCATCTCTCTCTCTTTTTATTAAGCTGGTTAGTCTACTGCTCCAATGTTTAAGACCAACGATTTATGTAAGAAAGTGACTGCTGAAATACTTTGCAGGGTTAGAATGGTAAGCATGTAATAAGATGAACTTTCCTACCTGTTCTATCCTCATATATAAAAGTAACTGTGTCATTTTAATCAGGAGAAATAAGTTACTTTCCATGACTCTAAACAATGCTAATCTCTTGCTGATAGCAGAGAAAAAATAAAAACAGAAACCTTTTGTGAAACTCTGGTTCCTAGCATAAGTACTAACAATCACCTCATGAGTTGTCATCACTATTGAAGTAAAAGCACTTATATAACCACCAGCAGATCTAAGGGCTAGCTCCTCAGCTAGTTACAATTTTAGACAGAAAACATTGCCTGTTTTCCTTTGTTTTCTGTGACCTGTGTAAAGGTGTGGTATATTACAGCACAGCAATTTGTAATCTCTTCTCCTTCCCTTCCTGAGAGATGTGACCCATCAAATTTCCAGAATTCTTCAAACGGAAGAAAGTGAGCACATACTAAATTGTAATGCATAGTCTTGGAACTCAGAGTGTTGCCTTTGGAGAAGAACTAAAGAGATAATTAATCAATGAAAATTCCAAAATGGCTCACACTATCAATCTCGTTGACATCACCTCCAACAGCTAGTTCCAGTATGCAGCTGGAACACTGTCAGGTAAAAAGATTGGGATACCTTTGGGCTAAGCCAATTGCAACACCTGCTTGCTATGGTACTGCTCAGGTTGGATACAAGCATCTGTACCAAATGCAACCCAGTCTGCACAAGAAATTAATTAGCAAGGATATACTTTCTTAACCCAGTCAACAGTTACCCTGATGTGTTCAGCTAATGTACCTGCCAATGCAGTTTCATCAATGGGAAACATCATTGTCCGGCTATAGTGAAAGAAGGACAGGAGACCCTTGATATGGATTTATTCAGGCCGCAACTTTATTATTAGATTATTATTAGTATTAAACTAGTAGTCTGGGACTACCTGGCAGATAAAAGCATACAGTGTAGGTAACGCCATGATCATTCAAACAATTACTTGGGGCTTCCACCAGCCCCCCTTCATTTTCCATCCAGGTCCCTCAGCCAACCCATGGCTTCGACTTATAAGAAACTGGGGTTGGCTCTCTGTGGTACCAATCATAGGAGCCCCAATCTCCCCTCCTCCATTCCATTCCTTTAACCAGCACCTCCTTTTTAAGTCCTTTACCAGGCCATTTATCTGTCACTGGATGTCTTCCCTATGGAGTACCTGCACTGGACATCCATCCCTCACTTACAAAATAAGTTGCAACATATAGCCTAATCCTCTTTTCTCACCATAATAGGTCCTCCCTGACACCCACTGTGGGGAAGGCGAAAAAAACCCCACTCCATCTAAGCCAATATGGTGGTGAGGGAAAAATTCCTTCCCAACCCATCTAAAAAGGAGCGACTAGCCCAACGGCCACAGCAGGTCCTAACCCAACCTGATATTCACACCTCAGAGGATGGGTGCTGCCTTGCCTGCTGCATGGAGAAAGGGCTTCTAATGCCAGGGCTTGCACCTTTTAAAGTCTTCAGCCCTTACGTTATCTGGGGATGAGTCAGCATCACTAAAGTGACTACCACCCACCTTTTTGCAGCAGTTTCTGACCTCTTTCCCCGCACTTCTGCTTTCCTCCTGCAAGCCCGGAAAACATCCCCCCCTGCTTCAGGTGAGGTGTGGTCATTTGATCAGACTTAACATCAACTGCTGCTTCTGTACTGCAAACCAGGAATAACTTAGAATGGTTGGTTGTTGACTGATCTACTAGATCACTAATCCAACAGTCACTCTAAAAATATATTGTTAAGAATACAGACTAGATCCTCAGCTGGTGTAAATCCACTAATGCCTTTGGTGCCATGAGAATTTACATCAGCTTAACATCTGGCCCTCAGACTTTTTTGAATTTCATTAGCAAGTTGGTACATAATGACAGTACAGATGAGGTATTGAATTTACCCAGAACAGCACATTTTTGGAATTGATCTTCAATAAATAATTCTGAAAACAGCTTTCTGTTGTACACAATTCTCAAGATACAAATTATTGGGACATTGCAAGATCTTAATTCTTAACTGTAATGCTCTCTATGGCTTTTCTGTGTATGTGTACTATGACTGACAGATTTATTTTTTCCAGAATGTTCATTTAGCAAACATTTCCTTATTTATTTTGGCCATTCAGAAAAATACATACTTTGAAAATCTGAAAGCATCTTAAATTGTTGGGAGGAACATTGTTATGGATAGAAAAAATAACAATATTCAAAACACATTTCCTTATCAGCCATCTCAAAGTAAACAATTTTGGTAATGAACTGTATGAGGTTAAAAGCTTGAGCAAGAATTTGAAAAAACAGTTAATACCACTATTCATCTAAATTCCAAATTATTTGTTTTTCTGATGGGGAAGATTGAAAACTTAGTTCATCCTGCTGCAGTAGAATTTGAGTGCTTGCTTGCTTTCTTTACTTGTAACTAAAACAGCAAGTTCATTACCAACTGATTAGATTGGCACATGGTCAAATAAAGAACAATTTCATAAAAACTTTGAATTATGGAAGTATTGGAAAATGTCTAATGTTGACAATGCATTGGGCTTTTAAAGACTGTGCTAAGAGCTGCTGGCACTTTTAAAAAATGCCCTCTTTAAGAGTCCAGTGCATTTTTCAAACTGCTTTTTGCGATTGCCTCCGTATAATGGCTCTGACCTTTTGATGGTTCCAACTTAAACCCTAATGTACTTTTATCCTCCTCACAAAAAACAGTGATATCATTCAGTACATTTTGGCAATACTGAAAGTCTCTGCTCAGGAGACAGACAAGGCTGGAATAGCAAGGGCACCGTAGTTCAGAACTGAATAGAGGCAGACTGGACTAGAACAACTGGGAGATTAAATACATCCTGACCTATCTGGTGAATCATAGCCTGTGGCCAATAGCAGATTAAGATTGGATCCCTACACCTGTATCTCTTACTGCAAGAGGCCCTTGAATTTCGTGGCACTGAGCATCAGGCAGACAAATGACTGCTGCTGCTCAATACTTGCTCTATTGGAGAGATTCAGCACTGAAAGGGAGGCGGGGGGAGGTAGGGCGAGTACAAGTGTGAGGAAAAGACAAGCACAGGGCCCGACATTTCAACCTTGGGTGGCACCTCTTGAGCCTGCAATATTCCATAGAGTCAGTACACACTGCAGTGCTCCCACTTTTGATTGAGGCTTTTCTCCTTTTGTCTGGAGGAACACTGAGCTGGCAGAAAAACAGATGGCTTCCTTCTCTGCCTGAAAAGAAGGCACCAGCTAGTGGTCTGCAGTAGTATCCAGCAGCATTTGAGCAGAGAGGCCTCTCCCATTCTGTGACCATGAGAAAAGATGATGAAGGGAAGAAGGATCCATTAACCACTTTCCTGAAAATATGGCGGGTGCAAAAGGAGGAACCATTAAACATCTATGGCCTGAATCATGTGGGGCAGGAGAAACTGTTGACATCCATCATTCTCATAGCAAGAAAGATGTCAGCAGCTAATAAATTCTGGGAATTAAACCAGTAACAATCTGTAAAGTCCTATCCTGGCCAGACAACTGATGTTTCAGCCCAATCCTTGGGACTGTTAAGGCTGTTCTGTGCTGTTCTAGCCATGCAAAGCTGCCTTAAAGCCAGCTTAGCCAACTGTTGAGGCTGAAATTTTCCATGGTTGGTATCTCTCAGGATGAATAATTTTAGAATTTTATAAAAATGAATTCATCTGATTTTAGGGAAGAATAGGTAGACTTAGTAAACATTAATATAATTTCAATTATTTCTCTGAAGAAGTGCAGCACCTCTGTTCTTTGGAGCAGGAAGTTGGAAAAGGCGCAATCCTGGAGTCAGAGCTTTTGTCATGAAAATCCACTCAAATTTGACTAATTTATAAGGCTCTGAAAATTGCCATTTTCATATACTCAGTAGAGCTTGTTAAAGGCTTGCCACTAAAAATTCCAAAAATGCCATCTGCACCAAGGATCTTGTGCCTGACAAATCTTCCTATATGCCAACTGTACTGAACATCTCCCAGGCCCTAAAGAGTTCCCTATATAGTAGGCACAGAGCTAGAACTAGAGACAAGACACAAGGCAAAACATGATCAACACCAACAGACCCCTTAGCTTAAGGAAAGTTGATCTGGCTTCATTCATTCAGAGCATTTAAATCAATAAATGAATGTGGGGTTTTTTGGGTTTAAATCACTGGACTAGGAACTAAGAGAGCTGATTCTGTTCTTAGCTCTGCCAAAAACTTCCTGTGTGAGGTTGAGCAAGACTATCACAGTGCATACGCACAAGGGTGCTAAATTAAAGTTGCATTCGTAAATTTAAAGCTGACATTACCTAACTTTTGTGTACTTGACCTCATACAACCTTTCACGTTCTTTTAACTTTTGGGGGAGTGTTTGTCAACTTTATATAGATAGCTAAGATAGATATATACACAGATGAATTGACATTGATCTACAACAGGGATAGGCAACCTATGGCACGCGTGCCGAAGGCGGTACGCAAGTTGATTTTCAGTAGCACTCACACTGCCCAGGTCCTGGCCACCAGTCCGGGGGGCTCTGCATTTTAATTTAATTTTAAATGAAGCTTCTTAAATATTTTGAAACCTTATTTATTTTACATACAACAATAGTTTAGTTATATATTATAGGCTTATATAAAAAGACCTTCTAAAAATGTTAAAATGTATTACTGGCACGCAAAACCTTAAATTAGAGTGAATAAATGAAGACTCGGCACACCACTTCTGAAAGGTTGCCGACGCCTGATCTAGAGTAACAGCCCTCAGCAGTTTTCTTGGCAACATAGTTGAGTGACCTTTATTTGTCATTCATTCTCTGATAGGCCAGCCTGCTTATCAGTCACCCCATGCTCATTTCCCTACATTGTAGGATTGAATACACCACCACAAAATCCCTCCTTGACCATCCACAGCCACCGCTCAGTAGCAATTTCCCTACTTAGTATGTAGGAAAAGAGTGGACTGGCTGATCAGAGAGATGCTCAGATCCTGCAATGGTCTCCTTAAAGGTTCACCAACCAAGCTTAACAGGAATGAGTGAAGAGAGCAAAGACCCTGACTGTGGTTGATCAGGACAGGTGTTTGTGGTGCTGTTTTCAACAGATGAAAGTTCCTGTGAGAGAAGAAAAGAGACCCAGGTTATATCAGCCAAATTTGACTACTCCTCGACCAGTTACATTTTATCCCTGCTGTAAATTGAAGTGCAGGCACACAAAGTTTTATTCATCTACATCTTTAAAAGGAGCAACTTTACCCTTTATGAGAGGAAGAACAGATGCAAAAGAATGAGAGACCTTTACAGCACCACTTTCATAATAGAATTCTGTTGTTCTGGAGTGATTTATTTTTCAAGAGGGAAAAAAATGCAAAGAACTTGGAACACACACAAAAGTACCTTCTCATCAAAGGTTGTCTATCGTTTCATGAATCACATGTGATAGATGAGATTTATGAATTAGAAACTGCGTCAAAAGATTTACAACATACTAAATTAGTTATGACATCGTCTCGTCTGTAAGCATAAACCTTCAACAAAATATCTATATCATCATCACAGGAGCATGGCCAACCCAATTCTTTCATTTCACTGCAGCACACCCAGACCCTGTCACAGTATTTGATGAATTCTTGAAGGAATGGGCTTCAGATCAATTAAAATAAACACCACAAGCTGATTTATCAAATCTTTTCTGAATGCTCTCAGAAAATGTCAAAAATCTGATCCATTGACAGAGAAAAGTCAGAGAATCGTGGCAGCCTATGGGATCACAAGACCTTTTCAAAACCATCATAAATCACTACAGAAAACAAATGGGGCACCATGTGATAAGATTCCTTCTGACAGCTTTGCCTCAACGAGACATATATGAGATAAATGGATACCTTCGCCTGTGCCCAATTGCCAGTTTACAAAGTTCCAAGATGTCAAATTGTAAAATATACCACATACAAAATAATATACCCTTTTGGATATACAATAGGATGATTTAAAATACCTCAGACACTCCTTACTTTATTGCAAGCTTTATGGCACATCTGCAGGAAAGCATGCTTTTTAAAAAAACAATAAATATACCTAATTTTAGCTTGAACAGTAGTTCTATTACTATATTCTGTATGAAATTATTAGATTTATTTCTCTTTTAGTTATTAAGAAAACAATTTTACTATAGTAAAGTAACTCTAATCACAATAACCTCTGACGTTTCTAACCACCACCAGGTTTGTCCATCTTCATGTAGGTTATGAGCAAGTTCAAAACAATGCATTAGTAGATTAACCTATTCTTCTAGTTTTACTCAGGATCACACAAATGCCTTTGTTAATGAGGTTATGGAAATTGACAAAAATACATAGGTATCAGAAATAAAAGAGTTGGATTTAATAGTGAATTAGAACTTTGGGCTGCTATCCATGTTGGGCTTTAGGCTGCTGGTGGGAAACTCTATTATCAACAACAATCATACTGATTTTTGCCTTCTTTTAGTGTAGCTAGCATAAGGAAATAGGGAGGGAAAGTCACTCCTGATAGACACTACTGTACGGGAAGAACAACTGATATCATTTAGAGGTGGGTATGAACATGAAGAACTATTAAAAACACCCCCTATACCTAGATTTAAGACGTTCTAGTGTTTCATATTTTTTATATGATACACAATCTCCACTTATAACAACATTCAGTTCTTTAAGATTTTTCATATTTTGGAGGAAACTCCTATTTACAACTTTTGAAATAATTGCTTAGTTTTTCTCTAAGAAGACAGCGTGCATTTTTTACAGAGAGCTGAGACCTGTAGAGGATTTCAACTTGTAGCTAGAGCATGAATGTCAATTTAATAAAATTTCACAGTTTTCACTGACATTTGTATTTTTTAATTTTGTTTTCAGGGTTTCTGAAAATTTCATAAACTGTTTTCCCTTTCCAAAGGATAAACTATGCAAAGTCCAGGCCTAAAGACAATAAAAATGTTTATTTAAAAAAACCCGAACACCTTTTCTGAGGCACTGTGAGATCTCTATGTCCTACCATCATTGTAGGATAGTGAAGTGTATAAAACTCTGTCACTGG
Organism: Trachemys scripta elegans; assembly: GCF_013100865.1. Lineage (NCBI taxonomy): Eukaryota > Metazoa > Chordata > Testudines > Emydidae > Trachemys > Trachemys scripta. The sequence goes on from NC_048301.1 coordinate 47,330,645, forward strand.
TTTCTTGAGTTTTAGCACCATTGGTTGACTATAGCTGTAGAGCCTGGTGCTTTACAATTCATCCTAAAGAAAAACCAGCTGCAAGAGTGATGTAGGGTCAAGGAACTGGAGGAACAGGGAGCAATGGAAACAGCAGTGCAAGGTCAACAATCAATTATTTTTAATTTCCTCAGAACACAGCCCAACCGTTTATGGTTTTTCTGGAGCCAACCTAGAGTCAAAACGATAGGGGTGGCTTTTGATTCAGGAAAATTGCAGAGGGGTGTCTGAGAATCTGGTACAGGCACATCTCTAAAATAAAGGTTCATACTCTGGAACACTGGTTTTCAACCAGGGATACACGTGCACCTGGGAGTATGCAGAGATCTTCCGTGTGGTGTTCCAAAGGACTCAGTCCTGTTTCCTCTTGTTTAGAATGTATGTATCGTGAGGTCACTAGTGATTTGTTTTGGGGGTACAGTACACTCAGTATGCAGATGACATTCAGCTCTATGTCTCCTTGTCCAGAAGTATTGATAAAGGTTGAGATGTACAGATAACGTGACTGAGAAAACTACTGTAGGGATCTGCATGAGAAATGACTGGTTGAAGATCAATCTGTGAAAGGTGGATGCTGGGAAGAGTAAAGCAGTTTAATGAACTAGTTGTAGTCATGATCTCACCACCTTGATAAAAGAATATCTCACCCCCATTTGTTAACATGATATGCAATTTGGCATCTCTTTTGACTCCTCAAAGCTCATGGGTACCTAAATAGCAGCGGTGACTGGAAACGCTTTCTGTCAACGTAGGGTAGGCAAGACATTGCACCCCCCTCCTCTCTTTGAGATAGGGTTGGTCACAGGTAGATGGCACATTGTCCTGCCTATTCTATGTTGACAGAATGCCTCAACTTTACAACTTTTAAGATATTATGCAAGGCCCATCTTTTCCAGCAGCCTTCTGCTAAGAAAATGCCTGGCAACACTGGTTCCAACAGTGGGTTTCATTTGTACTTAAGTAGTGGCATAAACATCCAGGAAGGGAAGGGTAGCAGAGAGTTTTCCCGCTCACTTGAGAGGAATCAACTGTTTCTTAAAATTTATGTATTTGACTCCTAAACTTCTCTTAAGATATGCACCTATAAATAATAAAAATTGGGAGTGAAAGTACAGGATTTTCTACTGGGGAATAATCTAAAATAAAATATCATGCTAACTATGGTAACGTATAAACTGAATTTGCTAGAATTATTATTGTTAACGTAAGGAACTAACATACTTATATGGCAACAGACTGTATCTGTGCGTGTGCTCTGCCCCAGAAGTTCAAATTATTCTTGTCTCCATTTCTTCTTGCCCGCAGAGGTGGGCAAAGTGGTAAGATCACTCCATGGCCTTCAATTGTTCTTGTACTTTGCTAATTGCAAAACTACAACTAAAAATAAATACTTAGGGCTTGTCTATACTTACCGCGCTGGTTCGGCGGCAGGCAATCGAACTTCTGGGTTCGATTTATCGCGTCTAGTCTGGACGCGATAAATCGAACTCAGAAGTGCTCCCCGTCGACTCCGGTAATCCTGCTCGCCGCGAGGAGTACGCGGAGTCGACGGGGGAGCCTGCCTGCCGGGTCTGGACGGGGGTAAGTTCGAACTAAGGTATGTCGACTTCAGCTACGTTATTCACGTAGCTGAAGTTGCGTACCTTAGTTCGATTTGGGGGTTTAGTGTAGACCAAGCCTTAGCTATAAGCCAGTAAATGAAATACATTAATAAATCTTGAGTGCTTAGCCTTTTCCCAGACTCCTCAACTTCATCATGTTCACTATAATGATAGCTTTGAATTCCTGTCTAGTATAAAGGAAAATTACCCTATGCAACTTTTAATTCCCAGAACCACATCCCTAAAAGCCTTATTTGTACTTCTGAGGTGCATGGACTAGTATTTGAGCTAAGAAAAGCTGTTGGCAAATCCCAGTGAAATTTTCTGACAGATTCATCTTTTAGCCTTTGGGGAAGTGAAGGTGCTGCAGGCAAGATATTTGATTAATGCCACGAAAAATAGTGTTGCTGGCACAGCTGGTATGTTGGGAGAAAAATTCATCACTAACTCTAAAACTGCCATGTAATTTTCTCCCAACAGTTCTTTTCCTTACTTGACAGAAGATTTGCACAGGACAAACTAGCCTGACAGAGGACAAGTCAGCCAGCTGTTGAGGTATCTCTAAACATGACAGATCACTATGTTTTAACTCAGATTAATTCACTTATTACAGGTAGACCTAAATCACTGGTCATTGTCAAATCAGTTGTCACTACTAGCAAATCATGTCAGATTTCTGAACAAAAATGTTTCCAATCTTAAACAGTTGATATAACCTCAGCCTGTCTGCTGACAAAGTAATTCCAGCAATAAGCACAGGATAGTGTAAAGTCTAGTTCCACACAGCCAAGTAAAGCATTGCAATAAAACCAGTTGTACTTTGACAATATCTGTGTCATTTGTCTGGTATTTATAAGGTCCAGCAGGACCTGGAAATGTTTGAGTACAGTTCTGGTGTTTGGCAGAATTACGCCTTCCAAGCTTTTTATATTTGGCTGTTTACTCCTGCTTTTAAAACTTGCTTATGAAATGTTACTTCACTCCAAACCAATTTCTATCACTGTAGAAACATTTAAAAAATACAAATAAACCACATTTTATAATGCTATTAATATGAGAAAGTCAAAGTTCTAGATTTGGATTATAAAACACAATAGACTACTGAGGGCCAGATTTCAGTCAGTTTTTGCAAATCAGTTAGCTAATAAAATCAGCTAATTCATATATTAGAGAGACAAGGCGGGTGAGGTAACATCTTTTATTGGACCAACCTCTCTGTTAGCTAAAGAGACAAGCTTTTGAGCTACACAGAGCTTTTCTTCTGGGATCAGCATGGCTACAACAATGCAAACACTAATTCATATACATATAACCAGGGGCGGCTCTAGCTTTTTTGCCACCCCAAGCACGGCAGGCAGGCTGCCTTCGGCGGCATGCCTGTGGGAGGTCCGCTGGTCCCACGGCTTCGGTGTACCCACTGCCAAATTGCTGCCTAATCACCCGGGACCGGAGGACCTCCTGCAGGCATGCTGCCGAAGGCTACCTGACTGCCGCCCTCGCAGGGACCGGCAGGGCGCTCCCCACAACTTGCTGCCCCAGGCACGCACTTGGAGTGCTGGTGCCTGGAGCCGCCGCTGCCTATACCTGTTTTTAACGGCTATACAGTTTGACCCATGTTTCTAAGATCAGAATTGGAAATGGGCCCAAAGCAGAACATCAGATCCAAACCTCCTTGAACTTTGCAAGATTTGAATTGGATCCAAACCTTCCCAATCAGAGTTCATATTTAATCAGATTCTGACACTTGCTAAACCCAATATATGTAAAAGCAGTTCCAGTAGCATTAAGGATTGTATTTTTCTCTTAGTTCTTGGCTAAACTCCCACTGAAATGATAGGAGCAGCCAGGCTTGCCGACAGCAATTCTGGCCCCCAGGGCAGAACAGTCAATGAGCCCCCAGTCACGCACAAGCCACGGACGCGGTCCGCCTAACATTTGGGCAGTGCTCCACCTGCGTTGGCTTGTGCCCAGCAAGCTGCCGGCTGCACTGCTGTGTGCGCTCTTCTGGCACATCCAGAGCTTCCACATGCCCGCCCGATAGGGTTGCCAACTGTCTAATCGCGCAAACTCAAAGACCCTTGTCCTGCCCCCTACCCCGTCCCTTCCCTGAGGCCATGCCCTGTCCCACTCCATCCCCCCTCCCTCTGTTGCTCATTCTCCCCCACCCTCACTCACTTTCACCAGGCTGGGGCAGGAAGTTGGGCTGTGGGAGGGGATGCGGGGTGCTGGGTGTGGGAGGGATTTTGGGTGCTGGAGAGGGTGAGGGGTCGGGCTATGGGAGGAAGTTTGGGTGCAGGCAGTGGTGAGGGGTCGGGATCTAGGAGGGAGTTTGGATGCGGGAGGAGGTGCGGGGTGCAGGCTTTGGGACGAAGTTTGGGTGTGAGAGGGGGTTAAGGGTCAAGCTCTGAGAGGGAGTTTGGGTGGAGGAGAGGGTGTCGGGTGCAGGCTCTGGGATGGAGTTTGGGTGCGGGAGGGGATGCAGAGTGTGGGCTCTGAGATGGAGTTTGGGTGAGGGCTCTGGACTGGGAAAGGGTGTTGGGGTGCAGGGGAGGATTGAAGGGGGGTGCGAAGCTTACCTCAGGCGGCTCCCCAAAGGGTACAGCGCTTATCTCGGGCAGCTCCCCAAAGTGACTGGCACACCCCTCTGGCAGCGGCTCTTAGGCGGGGTCCCAGGTGGTCTCCACATGCCGCTGCCCAGAGGCACTGCCCCTGCAACTCCTGGCCAATGGGAGCTGTGGAGTTGGTGCTTGGGGCGGGGGCAGCATGCGGAGATCCCCTCCCTAGGGGCCGCAAGGATGGGATGGCCCATTCCGGGAGCGGCGCGGCGTGAGGGTGGGCAGGAAACCTGCCTTAGCCCTGCTGCGCTGGTGGTCGCCAGGGGCCCCCAGGCGCTTTTAGATCACTTGGGCCCCTGGGCAATTTCCTCCTTCCCCCCCCTCCCCCTGCCATCAGTGGACCTGGGAGAAGCCTTGCAAAATTCTATTTGCCCACTGCCTGTAGTGGGGTTTTATTGGTGGGGTGCTGGGCGGAGTGTTTTTTTGATGAGCAAATAAATATTAGGCTCTTTCATTATCAGCAGTTATCAAGGTAAAGGATGAGTCAATACATTTTGTGTGGGTTGGTTAAATTTTCATGAGAATTTTGCAAGGATGGGTAGGATTGAGTTTTTCGTTTATAAGCATAGCATCGTATGTCATTACTGTATACTCTACGAATAAGTGTACTACTGTGTGAAAATCAATCTTTAAGCAAAGCTGAATCATCAGCAGGGTCAGCTCCAGGCACCAGCTTAACAAGCAGGTGCTTGGGGCGGCCAAGGGAGAGGGGCAGCACCTGCGGCAATTCGGGGGCGGCAGGTCCCTCACTCCCTCTAGGAGCGAAGGACCTGCCGCTGAACTGCCACCACCGATTGTGGATTATTTTTTTTTTTTGCTTGGGGCGGCAGAAATGCTGGAGCCGGCCCTGATCATCAGAACCTATCCCTGTCCTTACAGAGTATGTCTACACTGCAATTAGACATTCATGGAGGCCCGTACCAGCTGAACCAGGCTTGCGGAGCTCAGGCTTAATGGCTGTTTAACTATGGTCTAGATGTGCGAGCCTGGGCTGGAACCAAAGCTCTAGGACCCTGCAAGGTGGGAGGGTCCCAGAGCTTGGGCTGCAGCCCAAGCCCGAATGTCTACACTGCAATTAAATAGCCCTTTAGCCCAAGCCCCATGAGCCCAAGTCAGCTGGCCCGGACCAGCCCTGGGTGTCTAACTGCAGTGTAGACATACCGCTAGAGGAGTGGTTCTCAAACTTTTTCGCGGACCACTAGAAAATTGCTGAAGGTCTCGGCGGACCACTTAATGATCTTTTCAAATGTTTGTACCATTAGCTAACTATTGTAAAGCACTTTGGATAAAAGAGCTATATAAAAAGACCTTAATAATAAACAACTTTTTTTGTTCTACAAAGAAAAGCATACAACTCATATTTTAATATCAGTAGTCTTACCTTTCTAATGTGATGGATGTGCCCTCTCTCCCCCGCCTGTGGCAGCCCCCATGTTGGGGCTGGGAAAGAGGGGGGGGGGGTCTCTCCCTCTTTCCTCCACCGCGGCAGCCATGGAGCTGAGGCTGGGAAGGGGGGCCATTTCTCCCCAGCAGCTGCAGCCCTGGAGCGGGGGAATGTCGCCTCTTTCTCTGGCCCTGCACATCCCAAATTCCCCCAACCCTCTCTTCTCACCCCACTTCCCCCTCCCCCGTACCCCCTATTCCTCCCAAGACCACCACCTCACCTTACATGTGCATCTTCTCCAGGGTCATGGCACCTAATTAGTGGAGCCACACCTGCACGGCTCCACTAATTAGGTGGGTGGCTCTTCATTCTCTTGAGTGCGGCCGCCCCGGCACGCACCTTAGAGGGATCTGCGGACCACCAGTGGTCTGTGGATCACAGTTTGAGAACCTGTGCGCTAGAGTATATCTACCAAGCACATCCCTCCCCGACATTCTCACAAAGTCCAGCTACCATAGCCCTGTACACAGTCTATACCTAGTTTGTGCCAGGATAATTTTTGTGGGACTGGTCCTCTTTGATCCAATGTCTCCTTTCTGTGAGACTAGCCATTCAACAATTAGTTAGTTATCTTTTATTACCTTCTTGTGGAATTGAAGGCAACTACGTAACACACACTTCAAGGATAGTAACTACATTTCCTCAACTACAACTGGGTGATTCAGTAGAGTTTAGATCAAATTACAGATTATTTATTTTAAAGTACAACAGAGAAAAATATACAACATTTACAGATTATATGTTAAAAGGCACTACAGGAAGCTTAACGTATGTTGATAAGATTCCTAAAGGTATGTTTGTTACAAAGGCAAAATTCTGTGTGTTCTAGTTAGGGATTGACTCATGTTAGGTTGTCTCCTTTTAGAGCTGTACAATGCAGTGACACACCTCACTCTCTCCTTTAGAGAATGAAATTCCCTTCTCCGCTGAGAGCTTGGGTCTGATTAGAACTGTGACAGAGTATATAGGTGATCTGGCATGTACAGGAATTACCACACTCTTGCCTATCACATGGCTAGATGGGGTTATGAAAGGAAAGTGGAAACTAGTGCAAGGGGAAATATCATGGGGAAATGTGTCTCCTCTCTCCTTTCTCTCCTGAGACTGAAAAGGTGGTTATTTTCTAGTAGTTTAAGCTGATTTGTTAGAGGTTTGCTTTTTTAAATAAAGCAAGCCCTGAGGAAAGGGATGTGAAGTGACCTTCAATGGGGACTTCCCAGACTGTTAAATCTGCATGCCAGCTTATGTGGCCCAATTCTGTTTTTGCAGATTTTCAGACATACAAGTATGGAAGGACAACATCTTTGGTTCCTACTGTAATTATTATTTTCTTCTAGTGCCTTCCACTGAATACAACAAAAAACCCAGGTAAAGCTCTGGCACAGAAACATTTAAATAAGTCTGACACAGACCTGTTCACATCTTTTGCAGTTAGGACTGTTCACACCACGTATAATTACTTTATGTGAATGAGATAAGAGACATTTAATGTTAAATTAAACCTTAGCACATGGTGCTACAACAGATGAACTTTTTTTTCACTATATCATCTTGGGCAATGCCTGTCCCAGAAAAGAAGAGATTTAAAATGTCTTTATCTTGCTGGACTAGCTACTGTTAATGACCGAAACTGTTGCCCCATCTTCCATGTGAGTAAATCACAGGCCAATGACTCAATTTCACCTTTCTCCTCCTTTATTATTACAATAACATTTATCTAATGAGGGAATAGAAGTAACTCCAATAAGTCACTAATGTGACTAAGGTAAAAGCCCAACGGTAGCAATGAATACATATGGTAAATATGTTGTGTGAACAACTTGATAGGCTGACAATTTTTTGCGTGCAACGTTCATCAAATCATTTAAAACACTGAATAATTTAGGTACTACTATAATACAAACAACAACAACAATAATAATAAAAAGTAATGGCCTGATAGCAACTGCTTCACAAACACCTGATAATGTAGAACCAACTGTTTTGAAGTAAATCTCTAACTCTCTGGTCATCCAAGTAAACTGGTTTAACCAGACTTAGGCAACACAAGAGAAAACAAAGGACTTTGGCTGGTTTCAAAGAGAGACGCTTCCTGAAGGGGAGATGAGGTTTTGAACTAAGGTGAACGCAGGTTCCAGAAGTCTGGGGTAATACAGGTCTACCTAAGACTATAAAAATACCAGATGTCGTATTGTGTTAAAACCCTTTTCTCTGGTTATGCTTTGTTTCAACTGTTGAGATTAAATAATTCTTTATTTTAAGAAAAGGCTGTTTGGGACACTGCATCCACCACTGGTCACAGCTCCAGAAAGGAAGACATGCAGATGCTGAATTCAGTCTGGCCTGCTAAGTAATCATGCTTGGTGCACAGAGTTCTGTAGCCTGGATACATGGTCAGTGAATGGGAGAATCATGGGATTCCACCCCACAACAGGTGAAGGAAAGAGGCCTAACACCTGGAGGGAGGCACTCAGTGAGACCGGAAGATGGGAGAGAAGCATTACTAGCCTTGTAATTATGATAGCAGATGCTCAACTCTTTCTTAAATCTGGCCGCTTAGGCACCCAAAATCATTGGCTGCTTTTGCAAATTTAGGCTTTAAAAAAAAAAAAAAGTAAAATAAAACAAACCTTAATCTTTCATGCTCACCAAAAATTTCCTGCTCACCACTGGCAAATGGATATTTCAAGATATTTACATTCCCTTGACAAGGTTTCCCACTGGTACTGCCACATTAGGAAATGTACCTGTTGTTGACAGGGCTCAACCACTGTTGAATATGGTTTGATACTGTCTACTCTTGCAGTTAACCATTTTCTGCCCTGATTCACCTGCAGTCATTGCTGACAACTGGCATCCTGAGGACTTGGAGGGGATGTCGTCAATGAAGCTGGCAAATGTAAATGAAATTTAGCTCTAATGTTCACAGGCATGGGGATTATGCATTAATTGCTTTTTCTACAAATCTGAGAATTGCCTTAACCTCACTGACATATTTAAGGCATTTTCATTTTGAACCAGCAGAAGACAACAAACAAGCATTTTCTAAAAAAGTTAAGATATCTTTTTAAAACAGACAAACAAAAACCCTTGAAGGAAGAAATCAATTAATTAAAAAATTACATTAGAACATCTGTTTGCAAGTTGATCAAATTAGAAAGGTGAAAATCATGTCTGTTCTAGCAGAGAGTAAAAAAAAAAAGCAGGTTTGGGGAATGGGAAAAAGTCAAAATGTGGGTGAATGATAAAGTAGTAGCCGGGCTCCATGTCTTCAGTCACTTTAGAATACAACAAACCTACAACACTGATCAATTACGCCGTGTTCAGCTACAAGATCTTTTTTCACCATCCTCAGCATGTGACTGCTGACTAATCTGTGCAGTTTCCATGCTAGCTTCTTCAATCTATATAGCTAATAAAATGTACCAGGATTGAGGAGCATTGTCCTGGGTGACCGAGAAGCACTCAAAAAGCTCTGGAAGAAGCTGCTATCCGATCTAAATTGTGTACAACAAACCATGTACCCAATATTTAGCTAAAAGGGGAAAATGATACATATGCCCTGTGTAAGATGAAATGAAGATGCAGTACTCACCCAACTGTATATGGTGAACACCACGGAGGAGATCACAAGAATGAGTTGGTGTCAATGTTCCTTCCCCACTCTGAACTTTAAGGTACAGGTGTGGGGGCCTGCATGAAACCTTCTGAGCTTAACTACCAGCTTAGATCTGCTTTTGCTGCCACCACCCAAATGATTTATGAGTTATTTGGGAAACTCTGTCTTCCCCCCTAAAACCTTTCCCTCCCTGGGTAGCCTTGGGAGACTCTTCCACCAAATTCCCTGGTGAACACCGATCCAAACCCCTTGGATCTTAAAACAAGGAAAAATCAATCAGGTTCTTAAAAAGAAGGCTTTTAATTAAAGAAAGAAAGGTAAAAATCATCTCAGTAAAATCAGGATGGAAAATGACTTTACAGGGTAATCAGATTCAAAGAGCCCAGAGGAACCCCCTCTAGCCTTAAGTTCAAAGCTACAGCAAACAGAGATAAACACTCTAGCAAAAGGTACATTTACAAGTTGAGAAAACAAAGATAAAACTAACACGCATTACCTGGCTGTACTTACAAGTTTGAAATACAAGAGACTTGTTCAGAAAGATTTGGAGAGCATGGATTGATGTCTGGTCCCTCATAGTCCCAAGAGCGAACACCCACCAAAACAAAAAGCACAAACAAAAGCCTTCCCCCCTCCAAGATTTGAAAGTATCTTGTCCCCTTATTGGTCTTTTGGGTCAGGTGTCAGCCAGGTTACCTGAGCTTCTTAACCCTTTACAGGCAAAAGGACTTTGGAGTCTCTGGCCAGGAGGAATTCCACAGTATTGTACACAGGAGGGCTGTTACCCTTCCCTTTATAGCTATGACAGTTGGTCTGCTTACATATTTCAGATTAATGAAATTTACATTCATCCAATAATTTGTAATTAACTTTTATAAGATACAGTTTCATTTATTCTCAATTAATTTAATCTTTATTAAAGCTTTTTCTATGGCCATTGTTTTTTATATATTCTACTGAGCTAAGTGAACTCATTAAAAAATTTTAATAACAAGAAGATATTTTTAGGGTTGATGTGAGCACAATCAAGCAAACACTCCAGTCTACTTTGATGAGTAAACTTACTCACATGCTTAGTTGTTTGCAGGGTATTTTGTATAAATATTTAAATACATAAATATGGAAAATCTTTAAAAAACTAGTACAGCTTAATCTTCCAGATTTAGTTGTGTAATGTGAGCAGAACTTTCACAGCAAGCCTCTTAGGAATGACTCTAAAATAAGAATTTTATCATTGCTGGGGTATTTGACTACTTGTAGAGTCAGCAGAACAGGAGCATTTGTTAACTTAACCTAGACAGCTCACAGTGTCTTTTATAGTAAAGTGACATCTGTCTCCTGTACATTCAGACATGGGATGAGCCTAATTGAAAACAATAGAGATATAGCAGCTGACAGACTGTTGTAGGTGAGAGAAGAACACATTCCCCATTTATGCTCTTTTCCACCTTTACATCCTTTCCCCCTTCTCGGAAAGCCACTATTTGAATTGATATCTTGGTAACTTTTTTGACACAGGACTGCCATTTCTTTCATTTAGTGGCACCACATTTATTGTTACATTAGGAAACAAGACATGCCTAAATGATGAAATGGCACATCTCTGGTGACAATTTTACAAGATGTGCACTTGACTTCAGCTGCAAATGCTGTTGTCAGTTGATAAAGTGGCTTTTCTAGCTGAAAGGATATGGAGGCCAAGTGCTATGTAAACGGGAAGTGGACACTACCATCCACTGCCCACAGAGCTGATACCTTTGGTTCCTGTCAGAATTAAATGAAACAGAACAAGGTTTACAAGTGATTTTTTAATGTTCCCATCATATGTCCAGAAGACACCTCAACCTTGTCATTGTCACTGAAGGGGTGAAGCACTAGCAGCCAATTTTTTAGTGGTCCAAGAGAAAATACTATAGGCCCAGTAGTATTCCAGCATGGCAGCGATATATCATGATCATTATTAACTCCAAACTTACCCCCCATATTTTTTTTAATGGAAGGCACTTTATTGTTCAGCTCCCAGGTTACCTTTGCATTTCAAGCCAAGGTGCAGTGAAGTTAAATCTCCTTAAACCATAAACTCAAAAGTAGGGTAATCATGGCAAAATTAAGCCAGGTGGAAATCTGACCATATTAGAGTTGTAAAACAAGTACTCTAAACTGGAAAAACTCTCCTATGTGCCAGTACATTGCGTGTTTTTTTTAAAATAGCCCTCCTTTACTCTATGCATGGCTTTTTTTCTGTTCTTCTCTGGCTGACAAATTTGTTCTATGTTGAGGAAAGGTGTTTATGTACCATCAATACTGCAGGTAAAGGCAAATGACTGTCATAAACTACTTCTAATTGGGTGACCTCAGGAAGGGACCTGACATCCAGGGAAGAACATAACTATAATATTCAAGCATGACCCATGGAAAGTTATTTCCTGGCTGACTGACATTTGACCTGCTAGGGAAAACTCACCTACAAATCTATGGGACCCCTGAGCACATTCAGCAGGGTCCTCTCCTTTTCAACGTCACTCTCATTTATTGGAAGACATAAATACAAACAATAGAACCAAACAAAAAGTAATTCATATAACCAGTTGTGCTGATCTCAGATTAAGACTGGTGCTAGAATATCTGTCCATGTCCTCGTACAGTGAGTGCACTTGAAAATTTAAGTCTGGTTTTAGAGGTGTTCCAGATTTCAGAGACATTTCTTATAACTAAACGAGATAAGACCACTATAATTAGTACTATCCTTAGAATTAGAATGAATTTTTTAATTGCATCCATATCTGTATCTCCTAATATAATCACAGTTTAACCCAATTAATTACCAGAAAAGAAAATAGTGAAAGAAGACAGAGAAAGAAAAAGAGTCAAGAAAAGCAACGCATTCTAGGACTTAGCGGACTGAGGGGCAAAGAGGGAGGAACAAAGTTATGTGAAATGTAGTGCATTTTCAACTACATAATCTAGAAAAAGATCTAAAAGATCCTGAAATTCGTCAGAGTCGATCTGTACTCTGTAGAAAAGTGCATGTCACAGACTCTGTGAAAATTGAAGTCTGCTCTGATCAAGATGGATGGGCGAACCTCTCTAGTGTTTTAGGACTGCTTTCTCAGCTATACATAAGACTACCAGTAGCCATTTTTTCCTTCCTTCTGTGACCCCAATCTTCTTTCTGTCTGTATAAGCACTAGTAGATGAATGCCTGTGCGGTCACATGGGTATAATTAATAATGTCCTGTGTGTTAAAAAGCCAAAAATGGCTGAGAACTAAAAAACTGGATGGTAGCCTGCAAATCCCACTGATGACTGAACCTGGTGATGCTCTAAACAAAAAAGAGCGCTCAACCATACTTGTAGCTGTTTCCATCACTTTGCACTGACTCAACAGTCATTCTAGGCTTCCAAGTGATGTTGGGGCTATTGTATGCATTTGTTGTGTGGGTGATTGTGTTGATTTGAGTCTGAGGGGTGTGCTGGTAGAGCTATATTGATTTGTGAGGGTGGCAAATGAGGGGTATGTGTTTCAATGATGGTCTATTTGTGTTTGGGGGTATTGTGTGTGCTGGTTGTGTTGATGTGTAGGTGGTTTTAAAGAGCTAATCCACCATATATGAAGTCTCCTTCATATAAACAGTGAAATTGCTGCACACAAATTAGCTGCAGAGTAAGTGTGGTGATTGGCTGAATTACCTCTGATATTTAATGGTCTTGATATGGCATAGCTATCTGCCTTGCTGTCATGTGTAATTCGTGAAGTCAAAATGGCTAAGAACTTAAAAATTGGTTGGTAAAAGACTGCAAATCTTAGTAATGATTGAAAGAGCTCTCAACCATGCTTGTAGCTGTTTCCATTGCTTCACAATAACTCAACAGACTTCCTAGGCATCAGGGTCACATACAAAGTGACAATCCTTGAATCTTACTATACAGATTGTATTTAATCCACCATCTTTTGCCAGAAGACTGATGTATTAAGTATACAAAATTACGTATACAAAAGCCAATACATATTGAGCAGCATCAGCAAAAATTCCTAAACCCTAATCTGTGATAAATCTCCAAATAAGCTTGCTAATAATTTAAATATATGTTAAGTTTAAGACTAAGATCTCTGACTGCCTTGTAATTTGTTTTCCATAATTTACGACTCTCCATATCCTTGAATGATAGAGTCAATTCTTGTCCCAACTAATTTTCAGACTATGGGGAGCCTTGATATCTAAGTCTAACATACATTTGCATAAGCAAGAGTCTGCTAACGTCTGTGAAAAACTGCTTTTGAACCTACAGGTATTTCATTTTTCTCTAGGTTATGGTATCACTACCTCTCTAGATATCATTCCCAGGAGGCCAAGTGGGCCAGGTGGAGAGTGAGAGATTGTGGTTTGCGGAAGGTATGGTGGCACAGTACATTTCAGTATATTTCCAGTGACAAGACGGAAAAGGTGAGAAAGAATAGGCTGATGAGCATGGGAGGGCTGCAAACGCTAATTTCAAAGATTGACAGAGTCCTAAATATTTTGGGGATACAGACTCTTCTTTATACACACAAGTCCCACTAGTGTATGCTCATTAGCTGTATAATCATAGAATATCAGGGTTGGAAGGAACCTCAGGAGATCATCTAGTCCAACCCCCTGCTCAAAGCAGGACTAATCCCCAGACAGATTTTTTTACCCCAGTTCCCTAAATGGCCCCCTCAAGGATTGAACTCACAACCCTGTGTTTAACAGGCCAATGCTCAAACCACTGAACTATCCCTCCCCCATAATGATACATACATGTGCTCACTTTCCAGCATATATTGAATATAAAACGGTCCCCATTACCTATTGGAAAGCTAGTATGTTGGATTATAATAGGACAGATCCACACATCTTTCAGATCTAGCACTGTTTTGTGAATAATCTGAAACTTTATCACAGGTACTGTATAGCAGATTCTTAATGGCCAAAAGTCTGCAGTCAGTGCAGCATGCAGGGACTACAATGAGTAGAGAGAGGAACTGGGGATGTACCAGGAATGTCTTGACATGAAATTGCCATACTGATCAAAACTGTGTTTCATCCAGTTCAGTGTCCTGTCTCTTACAGTGGCCAGCAGCAGATACTTTAGTTTAGAGGAAGGCCCAAGAAAACCTGTGAGATAGGTTGAGTAACCTACCTATAGGAGCAATTTCTATCTAAATTCATCAGATAGTGGTTTCCTTATGTCCTAACATAGAACTTTTTTACCCTATGTAATGTAACTGTGGATGTTCCCATTATCCATAATTGTGCTCAGTGCTGTACAGCGAGACAAAATCTGACCCTGAAGAAGTTACATCTAAAAAGACAAGAAACAGTAAAAGGGGAAAGGGTGATGTCAACTGGGTGATGATAACAAATGTCTTGTTAGTTACATGGTTTTTGGCATTTTAAAATATAAGACATGTCACTGTTAATGTGTTACTTGTAGCCATTGTGGCAGAAGTGGGTCTGGAGGGAGGATTTAAAAGACAATTTAGAAAGGGCTTAGGAGGTAACAATACAGAAATAGACATTGTGCAGACAAACAGGGCATGACAGCTGTTAGAAGTGTTGGGAGTGTGACATGATAGGACACAAAGTTAGAGAAGTATATAGGGGTAAAAGTATGCAGGGCCTTGAAGACAAAGATAACTTTAATCCTAATGTAGAAGTGAAAGGGGAGATACTGTAAGAACTGGAAGCAGACGGGACTTGGTGAGATCAACAGGCTAGAAAGATGGAGAAAGAGGAGTTGAACAGGCCTGCAGACCATAGGTCTGAGTCAGTTAGGGGGTTGGGTGGGGTAGTAGTGCTTTCTGCAATGACAGAAAAAAGCGGAGAGTGAAATGTGTAGAGTTTTAGAGAAAAATAACGAGTTTAGTTTGACCACATTAGGTCTTTTTCTCAAGTCTTCCAGCAGGGAGACAGGGCAGTGGGTTTAGATGGGACAATATAAACAAGATTTTCTGAGCTGTAAGAATGAACAAGGAAGGCATAATGGGAGCCTATGTAGGGAGGCTAGATGAAGTAGATTGGGGCTCGCCAGCCCATCTAAGTATGGTGAATAAGGAAGTGCATTATCACTTGTCCTCCTGTGACAGGTAGATGCAAAATATTGAAGTCTTTGGCTTGTTCTAACTGAAGCGATAAAAAAAATCAGGATTACATTGGAAATTGCTTACAATCTATGCAGCCACTAACTGTGACTCCATATGTCACACAATACACAAACTTCAATCCAGTTAAAAAATCCAGACATCATAAATCTCTTCCGAAGTTCAGTACAACAGACTCCGTTCTTCCTCATGGAGTATTTATATCAAATTGGTTCATCAGACCAATTAATGCCTTCATGGTGATAAACCCTGCAAAATCGGTCAGCATTTCTAAAGCACAATTCACTGTAGTAGGTAGATAAAGGGGGTACTATCTTCACCACAAGGGGATGCAAAACGTTAAAAAAAAATAATGTTGCAAGTTTGGGTCAGCCACAGCCAGAAGCAAGAAATTACCACAGAAAGGAAAAGTGGATATAATAGAGAAAGCATTGAAAGCTTTCATTCATATATTTCACTTCCTATTATTTGGACAGTAAGCACTTTGGGACAGGGCCTGTCTACTACTCTATTTGCAGTGCCTCACATAATGGGGACCTATTCTTGTTTGGTTATTACAAATAACCATTAAAACCATGGTTATTAATTATTATGATGATTAACAATGATGCTCATAATAATATTTATGGTTCCAATTAAATATAAGCTTGTTGCTTTACATGCTGTTGATATTTTGGAATATTTAGGTATCCTAAATTAAGTCCTGTGCTTTGTATTGTACCTTTACATGTATACATTCTAATAATATTTTCCATACGAAAGATGCAAACCTTAGTGATTATATGAAAATTACAATTGAAAAACTGCTAAAATTACTAATACTGGTAATTCAGTAGCAAGATAACTGCATTTATGGAATTCCTCCAACGAGGTTACATTTTGGCCAGCTGAAATAATAAAGGATTAGCCTGGGGATAGTTTCTCTTCCTATACAATCTACACCAGTTTTAGTTAGGAGAGATATCAATGCCCTTTTGCCCAGACTGTTCTGACTTTCACAACTCCAGTTCAAAGAGTGGAGAAATTTGTCCTTTGTACTATCAACCAGACAGGGCCGGCTCCAGGGTTTTGGCCGCCCCAAACAGCCAAAACAAACAAAACAAACCAAAACAAAAAAAGCCAGGATCGCAATCACGATCTGCGGCAGCAATTCGGCGGGAGGTCCTTCACTCCCAGGCGGAGTGAGGGACCGTCCGCCGAATACCTGGACATGCCGCCCTTCTCCGGAGCGGCCGCCCCAAGCACCTACTTGAGAAGCTGGTGCCTGGAGCCGGCCCTGCAACCAGATGACTGTCTGCAACAAAAGTAAGAAAAAAGGTCTTCTTAACTTTGTTCTTAACTCTCCTTCACCTCTGTGATAGCTCTTGGCAATTTCCATAATATGAAAATATATAAATATGTAAAAAGTTTATAATATGCCCTCTGATAAAATAAAGGCATCTTAGCATGGATGAGGAAGACCAGAAATAATAATTTCAATACTAGATAATGGCTGCAAAACGAGCCCAAGACCACTGTCTTTTAAAGACAAAATGGAAAATATACCAAAAGCCACCATAAGAAACACTTTTGTTTAAAAAAAAAATCACCCTCAGAAGCTATTTCTTCCTTTATTCAGCTACCATTAACTTTCTTCCTGGCTATTGCATTTGTAAGTGAAGGAAAAACATGAAGTGGTCACTGAAGTGAGCATTTAACCTGGCAATGAGAAATCAAAGCCCAACAGTCTTAATCTAAAAGTCATCAACACCTTTTTCGCACCAAAGATCAGGTGTACTAGCTGTATAAAACTGTATTTTTTGGTCCCTAGAAAATAGGTTCATAGTTATACACCAACTTCAATATTTTATTCAGTATACCATGGACTGACAAAGTGGCATTACCCAGAGGAGCAAACGAGCCTTCCTCAGCCTCCTCAGAACCCATTCTTCACAACCAAGACAACTTGACACAGCAAATATTAAGAGATATCTTTATCGACCAGCATGAAGCCTCCAGGTTCCATGTAAAAACTGTGTCTGCTTTGGTTAATCCTGTGTTTAAATCTATCCTAATGTTCGTCTCCCTTTTTATCTACCCCACATTTGTTGCCTCTACCTTTTGTACTTTTTCATTTTTCTGGTTGCATGTTAAGGTCTTCCTGTGAGATAGCAAGGAACAAAGCTCATTAACTTCAATGTCTTCCTTCCCCCTCTTCATTTACATAAAATGTGCCTGCTAGGGAATATGAAGTGGTTTTAAGATTCTTTTAAAAAGTTGAAATTTAAATGATATAACTAAGATCAGAACCTGGTGAATGGTACACTGTAAAGAAAGCAAAATCTTTAAAATCAAGTCAATAGTGTGGTTAGTATAGGAATAGAGAGTAATGTGCGGGCATACCAGTGCTAATGTGCTGTGGTACTTTATTCAGCCATTACTAATAGTCATCAATATTCGGACACCATTAAGCACTGTTGATTGAATGCTAGACCAGCTGGTCCCAGCTAACTCTTGTTTCATATGGAGGCTAAATCAGACTTTTCAATAATCGTTGTTTCTTAATGGCTAACAAAAGGTATTCCTGTATTGCCCTTGTGTCCTTTATGAGTTCCATAAATAACTAATTAACCTTTGTAACAAAAGTCAGCATTAAAACAGGAGGCAGCCAGTGCGTACAAACGACATGCATCCAAAAAAGATCTCCTGAGCTACATTAAGCTTACTCTCTCCCCATAATGTTCTCCTCAGAATTAAATGCTTATTGACTCCACGTTAATATCCATTTAGTAATCTGCCGTTTTTGTTTGTTTTAATATAGCTCTCAGTTTTACAGTAGAAAGGAATTATGCAGTTTAGAAGTATGAATATTAAAAAAGGATATAATTAAATCCGTTGCCTGAAACCTCTGTCTAAAGCTATAATGACAAATTTAGTCCATATTTATTATGGTGCACAAGGGACTTTAACTAGATCATTAGTTTATATGCCTTACTCAGTAGCGAAGTTCTAAAACTTTACATTTTGCATATTATTACATTATTCATTTTTCCAACTAGGCATAAAATATGGCTTCCCAAGAGTACGATACCTAATTCTTCAAAATATACAAAGATAGCAATAAAATGATTAAATTACAACTCTTACATCTGTTCTTCTTGTCTGATTATAAATTAAAATGTTTTTAAACAGAAAAAAACAATTTAGGTATGTTTAAACTGTACAACTTCTCCAAGATTAAAAACTATGTCTGTCTGTATCTACTTAAGTAGAAGTACAATGGGCTCATCCTCTTCTCCACAAATTTTTGCACTTACTTTAAGAAGCTGTGAAATGGAGCAAAAATTGACCACAACATTTTTTTTTAAATCACTGACTTTGACTGATAGCATAGATCAGTTGCTGAAAAGACTGATTACATTGGTCTACAATTTTTGAGAAGTCGTCTGCTTCAGAGATAAAATGTGCTATTTATTATGTATTTTGATGTGCTGAATTCAAATATGACAATTAAAACAACTGATTGGCTACTGTTTCTAAGATATTTAAGTTTTTTCATTTTATGTCTATGTATATTGTGTAGATAGTAGAGTTTTAATCATAAATTGTAAACCTAGGTCTTTTCATGTGTTTATGGTTGCTTTACATGATAATATTTCACCTAATATTTCATTTATTATGAAACAAAAGGCAAAAAACTATTATGTACATAGTTTAGTCCTATTCAGTGTCTACTTGGTGCTTCTTGGCTTGTCTCTTGTATTCATTAAATGGAGCATCGCTTGTCACTGTCCAGCAATAGTCTGCAAGCATTGATGGGCTCCATTTGCCCTGATAGCGTTTCTCCATTGTTGCAATGTCCTGGTGAAATCGCTCACCGTGCTCGTTGCTCACTGCTCCGCAGTTCGGTGGAAAAAAATCCAGATGAGAGTGCAAAAAATGTATCTTTAGTGACATGTTGCAACCAAGGCTTTTGTATGCCTTGAGGAGGTTTTCCACCAACAACCTGTAGTTGTCTGCCTTGTTGTTTCCGAGAAAATTTATTGTCACTAACTGGAAGGCTTTCCATGCTGTCTTTTCCTTGCCACGCAGTGCATGGTCAAATGCATCATCTCGAAGAAGTTCACGAATCTGAGGACTAACAAAGACACCTTCCTTTATCTTAGTTTCACTTAACCTTAGAAATTTTCCACAGAGGTACTTGGAAAGCTGCTTGTGTTTTGTCAATGGCCTTGACAAAGTTCTTCATCAGACCCAGCTTGATGTGTAAGGGTGGTAACAAAATCTTCCTTGATTCAACAAGTGGTGTATGCTGAACACTTTTCCTCCCAGGCTCCAATGACTGTCGGAGTGGCCAATCTTTCTTGATGTAGTGGGAATTGCTTGCACGACTATCCCATTCGCAGAGAAAACAGCAGTACTTTGTGAATCCAGTCTGCAGACCAAGCAAGAGAGCAACAACCTTCAAATCGCCACAGAGCTGCTACTGATGTTGGTCATAGTTTATGCACCTCAAAAGTTGTTTCATGTTGTCACAGGTTTCCTTCAGATGGATTGCATGACCAACTGGAATTGATGGCAAAACATTGCCATTATGCAGTAAAACAGCTTTAAGACTCGTCTTCGATGAATCAATGAACAGTCTGCACTCATCTGGATCGTGAACGATGTTGAGGGCTGCCATCACACCATCAATGTTGTTGCAGGCTACAAGATCACCTTCCATGAAGAAGAATGGGACAAGATCCTTTTGACGGTCACGGAACATGGAAACCCTAACATCACCTGCCAGGAGATTCCACTGCTGTAGTCTGGAACCCAACAGCTCTGCCTTACTCTTGGGTAGTTCCAAATCCCTGACAAGGTCATTCAGTTCACCTTGTGTTATGAGGTGTGGTTCAGAAGAGGAGGATAGGAGAAAATGTGGGTCCTGTGACATTGATGGTTCAGGACCAGAAGTTTCATCCTCTTCCTCTTCCTCGTCTGACTCAAGTGAGAATGATTCTGGTGCATCAGGAACTGGCAGTCCTACTCTATGGGGTACTGGGCGTATAGATGATGGAATATTTGGATAATGCACAGTCTACTTTTTCTTCTTTGACACACCTTTCCCAACTGGAGGCACCATGCAGAAGTAACAATTGCTGGTATGATCTGTTGGCTCTCTCCAAATCATTGGCACTGCAAAAGGCATAGATTTCCTTTTCCTGTTCAACCACTGGCGAAGATTTGTTGCACAAGTGTTGCAGCATATGTGTGGGGCCCACCTCTTGTCCTGATCTCCAATTTTGCAGCCAAAATAAAGGTGATAGGCTTTCTTAACCATAGTGGTTATACTGCGCTTTTGTGATGCAAAAGTCACTTCACCACAAACATAGCCGAAATTATCTGCACTGTTCACACAAGTACGAGGCATCTCTGCTCACTTTGGCTAAACAGAAATGTGTCCCTTTGCAAAATCAAACACTGACAAATAAGAGAGCACGACACTGTATGATTTCTAGAGCTGATATAGGGCAATTTGTTCAGCAGAGTGATGTAAGCTTCGTTATGATTGCATCATCCATGACTTCTAGGAATAACATGATGCAATTCATATCATGTATGACGCAATACCAGCTTCAGATTGCATCATTCATTGTTTTGCCTAAAAAGCAAGTACTGTCCAAACCCAGTCATAGATTTATTCATAGATCCAGTCAAAGATGTATTTTAGTCATTCCTGGTTTAAATTGAGATCCCTTCCCTTTATAACTCACTTATCCTCCGCCATTCCCAAGTCAAGGGTCGTATATACTGACCCAATACCATATCTTGAAAACTAGAGCCAATCAACAATTTTAAGCATCATTTTTGTTCTCAGTGACCCAGAATTAGTAAAGTTTGACTACATTTATTTCAGAAGCATTTTGGCTGTAGAGCAGTGTTAAAGAACTCGTTGAGATTTCTGTGTGTATGAATATATTGGTTTAAAATAACCATAAAATGTTATGCCTGCCAGGAGGAAAATATTAAATGCTATTCTAAACCATTACCCATCATTGCAAAATGCTGCCTAGTGTTTTCTTTATCAATTACACATTAACAAATAGTTAATCCAATGATGGAAATGCAGTAGTGCAGGTGACACTGACAAATTGCCTTTGGTGCAGTCTTTGAACTCATCAAAAATGTCAAAGAAGAGACTCTTGATAAAATGCACAAAATATCAAATCACAACACTTACTTCATTTCAGGAAGTATTAGTGGGAAACTGTTTTTGTTTACAGACAAATGTATGTTTGAGAGCATTAAAGTGTATTTTAAAATTTGCTATTTTATATCCTAGGCACTAAAACTTGTTTTCTAGAATACCTAGATCCATAAAGAAATACCCATACAAATAGTTTCAATTACAGTGGTCATAATACATCAGAATCAGCCTTATGCAGCATGGCATTATCATTGGTGTCCATGGATGGACAAATTAGGGGAGACGAAGTTACGAGTGAGCGCTCCTTGAATGTTTCTGAACGGATTGAGTTTTCTTTAAATTGAGATACTATGAAACGCTCCAGTTTTTCTCTGTCTTGAATGGCTGTATTTACTTTAGATGAAAATTACTCTTTATGTTTCCTTGACATATGCCTTCCAGATATGTTTTATGACAGTAACAGAAACAGCTTTTTTTTATCATGGTTGTTTCAATTGCAAATGAAAACATATGAAATAAAGAGCATCACGAGCTTGAATGATCAAAACTCTCAGTTACTGAGCTGAATCCACGTGAGCCAACTTACTAATAATAGTCCCCTGAAGATTTAACTTGCTGCTACAAAAAATGAACATTCCAGCTGATAATGTGGGAAAGATAAATCTAAAAGATGCTTCCATTGAAGAGAGAGGGAGAAAGAAAAGGATGGAGGGAGAGCTTTTTTTAAAAAAAAAAAAAAATCTGAAACCTGTCAGATGGAATAGTTTGTTTTGGTCATATGTTCCTATTTACAAGACCACCTTTGATTTATATAATAATTTGTAGAAAACCTACTTCATCCCCCCAATCTGTAGGGAAAAAAAAAGAAACTGGCTTCATTAAAGGATGTCCCTCGATAAATAAAATCTCGATCTGGCCTCTGTCCACTGCTGTTCTAAATGAGCCCAGTCAGTCTGGCCCATGTTTTTTCATTTCATTTTCTCAAGCCAAATGACTACCATCTGCTGTCACAAAGCTGTCACACAATCAGTAATGGAAGATTTCTAAGGAATATAATGCCTGAAGAATGAATATATGACATTCCAGCTCCTATCTAGCAGAGAGAGAACAGCAACCCATTTGAAAAGAAACAGCAGTAGTATTCTCCTACTTCTCAGCAAGTGCATTGTAATACAAATCTTTATTTGGACTCAAGACGTTGACAGGTCAATTGAACAGAATAAGTCTAGTTTATGATGCAGTTGTCAGAAGTGGTTAAAGCAGGAGTCTGTTTACCGGCGCCCTGAGATATTCCAACAATTTTTCTTGCAAACCAGCACCTTGAGGTTAATTACTTTACCAATTTGAGTAAATGGCAAGCCATATTCCCATCTGTCTCCATTAGTTCCCCACTATTTCTCAATTTATGATGACTGGGGTCAAGGCTGTGGTACAAAAGAAGAGGTAATAAAGCATGAATGGAGTAATTTTCTGTTTATACAAATGTGGTAGCCACAGCATAAATAAAGAGAAGACATTTTTAAAATGCATATTCTGTGCTTTGAAACTTCTGGATGCTAACTATATTAACAGGAGAACAAAACAAATACTACAAAGAAGCTGTGTTTTTCATATTTATGTACCATTAGCTAAATATCTTATATCATATGCAGTACTGCATTGGCTGCTCCCACACTGGCATGGTAATCAGAAAGTTCTGAAAAGCCTAGAACAGTTGATCTATACTAAGCTTTCTTGTTCACCAAAGACAAGCTGCTTGAAAAAGAAAGAAAAAAATCTCTTTATTTTGGTACCAAAATGCAGTATTACTGAAGCTTTTCTGTCTCAAATAAACATTTCTTGCTATCTGTATAGGATTTAGTACTGGAATCCCTTAAAAGCTGTTCAGGAATGTGACTGATTTAAGAGCATCTCGTGGGCATCATCTATGTTACTTTTGCTTGTTATTAACCAAAAAATGTAACAACTTTATTCTTATATTATAAAGCACAGATGCCCATTGTCTTTTTAGCTTTTAATTCAATCATATATTCATTTTCTATTCACAACACTCGATAATTTGTAACAAAGTCCTTAGATAAATAATTCAAGGAGAAATCTTAGCCAGTTTCTGCAAACTGTTAATGGATATGCTGGATTGATAAATCTACTTGTCTAAACAGTAGCACTCTTAAAAAAAAAAAAAAAAAAAAAAAAGATAACTTTTTGGCCATTTGCCACAAATGGCAGAATTGTTCATTAATTAAACACTACAATAAAATAAATTTTGCAGCAAATGAGGCATAAAGCATATATTTTACTATAAAGGATTCAAAATAGAGTGGAAATAATAATATTCTATTGCTGTTTGTGTACTGTAAAAAATTTAATATACAACGCATCCATCAGAAGTTGTCAATATACATACCCATTATTGTGAACCAATTCAATAAGACTATACACACACTAATTCCTGTGACAAATTTTACAGAAAAACAAAAAGGTTTTCTGTATTTCCAGATTATAACATCTACATTTAACATCAGATAAAAAGTCAGTCAGTGTAGTTGATGAAAAAGGTTTTCAAAAACAAAATTATACCAACTCCATTGACTTCTTGTGAAGCCAGAAATTAATGTTGCATATTTATAGTGGTCACCTTTAAAGAATCAACATGTACCAACAGTTTGTACACCACTGTAGGTAAGAGACCATGATTATTTCCTGTTCCAAATATCAGACAAAATTGACTTTTTAATGGTAATCACAGTCTGAGACATGCTACTTCTATAATATAACAAGTACTAGTACTACACAACACAATACACAGCCAACTCAGTACGAGTCTATTGCTTGAAATCACACCAGGCCAAATTCTCTTGCTGGCATTATTTTGTTGCCTTTAATGGAGTTATGCCCACAAAGAATGTGTCACAGTTTCTCAGAACTGCAGAATATTTGTCACTTGTTCTTTTGCAGAACAAGCAAACTAAGGCCTGGTCTACACTACGAGTTTAGGTCGACTTTAGCAGCGTTAAATCGAATTAAGCCTGGACACGTTCACACAACGAAGCCCTTTCTTTCGACTTAAGGAGCCCATTAAACCGGTTTCTTTACTCCACCTCCGACGAGGGGATTAGCGATAAAATCGGCCTTAGCGGGTCGGAATTGGGGTAGTGTGGACGGAATTCGACGTTATTGGCCTCCGGGAGCTATCCCACAGTACTTCATTGAGACCGCTCTGGACAGCACTCTCAACTCAGATACACTGACCAGGTAGACAGGAAAAGCCCCACGAACGTTTGAATTTCATTTCCTGTTTGCCCAACGTGAAGAGAACAGGTGACCACGCAGAGTTCATCAGCACAGGTAACCGTGATGGAGTCCCAGGATCGCAAAAGAGCTCCAGCATGGACCGAACGGGAGGTATGGGATCTGCTCGCCATATGGGGAGATGAATCAGTGCTAGCTGAACTCCATAGCAGTAAACAAAATGGCAAAATTAGAAAAGGTCTCCAAGGCCATGAAGGACAGAGGCCATAACAGGGACGCACAGCAGTACCGCGTGAAAATTAAGGAGCTAAGGCAAGCCTACCACAAAGCCAGAGAGGCAAACGGAAGGTCCGGGGCACAGCCGCACACATGCCATGCCATGCTAGGGGGTGCAGCCACCACTACCCCAACCGTGTGCTATGACTCCTTCACTGGAGAAACACACAGGGAAGAGGGTTCGGGGTACGAGGAAGAGGAGGATGAAGATAATGTGGATAGCTCACAGCAGCAAGGAAGCGGAGAAACCGGTTTCCCCAACAGCCAGGATATGTTTAGCACCCTGGACCTGGAGCCAGTAACCCCCGAACTCACCCAAGGCGTGCTCCCAGACCCTGACGGCACACCGCGGACCTCTGGTGAGTGTACCTTTGTAAATATTACACATGGTTTAAAAGCAAGTGTGTTTAATGATTAATGATTAATTTGCTCTGGCAATCACAGCTACTGGAAAAGTCTGTTAACGTGTATGGGGATGGAGCAGAAATCCTCCAGGGACATCTCCAGAAAGCTCTCCTTCATGTACTCCCAAAGCCTTTGCAAAAGGTTTCTGGGGAAGGCTGCCTTATCCCGTCCGCCATGGTAGGACACTTTACCACGCCAGGCCAGTAGCACATAGTCTGGAATCATTGCATAACAAAGCATGGCAGCGTATGGTCCCGGTGTTTGCTGGCATGCAGACAATATCCATTCCTTATCGCTCTTTGTTATCCTCAGGAGAGTGATATCATTCACGGTCACCTGGTTGAAATGGGGTGATTTTATTAAGGGGACATTCAGAGGTGCCCGTTCCTGCTCGGCTGACCAGAAATGTTCCCCGCTGTTAGCCACGCGGTGGGGGGGAGGGGTGAAGTGATCATCCCAGAGAATTGGGGGGGGAGGGGGTTTAGTTGGGTTTGTGCTGCATGTTAACCCGGGAACCACAGCCCCTCCTTTTACATTGCAAACCCATTTTAAATGGCCAACCCAACGGGTGCTTGGTATGGGAAATGAGGGCGCTACTGTTTGAAACCATTCCCACATGTTAAGAAGGTGAAAAAAGCCAAAAGACTGTGGCTTACCATGGCTGCCTGCAAGCCGAAATCTGTTGCCTGGCACTGCGTGAGTGATCTCTCACACCAAACTGGCAGGCCCTCAATATAAGAGGAAAAATGCGACCTTGTAACGAAAGCACATGTGCTGTGTAATATGAACAGCAAAATTTAACGTGAAAGAGTGTACCCATTGTTCTCTAAAATGTGTCTTTTTTAACCACCTCTCCCTTCTCCTCCACCAGCTGCAAATGTTTCTCCTTCACAGAGGCTAGTGAAGATTAGAAGGAGAAAACGGCGGACTCGGGATGACATGTTCACGGAGCTCCAGATTTCCTCCCACGCTGAAAGAGCACAGCAGAATGCGTGGAGGCAGTCAATGTCAGACTACAGAAAAGCACAGTATGAACGAGAGGAGAGGTGGTGGGCTGAATCGCGGGATGAACAGAGCAAGTGGCGGGCTGAAGATGATAGGTGGCGTCAGCTTGCAGACAGAAGGCAAGAGTCGATGCTCCGGCTGCTGGAGCATCAAACTGATATGCTCCAGCGTATAGTTGAGCTGCAGGAAAGGCAGCAGGAGCAGAGACCGCCGCTACAGCCCCTGTGTAACCAACAGCCCTCCTCCCCAAGTTCCATAGCCTCCTCACCCAGACGCCCAAGAACACGGTGGGGGGGCCTCCGGCCACCCAGTCACTCCACCCCAGATGATTGCCCGAGCATCAGAAGGCTGGCCTTCAATAAGAGTTAAAGTTTTAAACTGCAGTGTGTCCTTTTCCTTTCCTCCTCCCCCACCCATCCCAGGCTACCTTGGCAATTATCCCCCTAGTTGTGTGATGAATTAATAAAGAATGCATGAATGTGAAGTAACAATGACTTTATTGCCTCTGCAAGCGGTCTGCCAGCACCCAGATCGCCGATGAAGGCTACCAGTCATACTGCACCGTCTACTGCCAAAAGGCAATTAGCTGCTGCTGTGTAGCAATGCAGTACCACGTCTGCCGGCACCCAGAGGACATATGGTGATGGTGAGCTGAGCTGAGCTGAGTGGGCTCCATGCTTGGCATGGTATGTTGTCTGCACAGGTAACCCAGGTAAAAAGGCGCGAATCGATTGTCTGCCGTTGCTCTGACAGAGGGGGAGGTGCCTGACGACATGTACTCAGAACCCCCCCGCGACACTGTTTTGCATCATTCAGGCATTGGGATCTCAACCCAGTATTCCAATGGGCGGTGGAAACTGCGGGAACTGTGGGATAGCTAGCCATAGTGCAACGCTCCGGAAGTCGACGCTAGCCTCGGTACTGTGGACGCGGTCCACCGACTTCATGCACTTAGAGCATTTTATGTGGGGACACACACAATCGGCTGTATACAACCGATTTCTATAAAACTGGCTTCTATAAATTCGACCTAATTTCGTAGTGTAGACATACCCTAAGGTATAGGGGATTAATGAAGTAAACTAAATTGTAACATGACTTGAGTGCTGAACATTATGTGCACTTAGGGGCCAAACTACTTTAATACAGTACCACTGACTACAAGTATACGACAGGACATACAATGTACTTCCAAAGGTACCTCCATTCTTTTTTGGATATTTGTATACCAAGAGAGCACTAAAAGAGTTAAAGTGCAACCTGCAACATTTCTGACCTTAAAGAAATAGTTCCTTGTTAGTATTCTATATGCTGATTAACACACATGTTAATACAATATTTTTAAATATTATTAATAATAATACTTTGCATTTAACTATACACTTCCATATGAAAATCTCAAAATTCATAGAATATCAGGGTTGGAAGGGACTTCAGGAGGTCATCTAGTCCAACCCCCTGCTCAAAGCAGGTCCAATCCCCAGACAGATTTTTGCCCCTGATCCCTAAATGGCCGCCTCAAGGATTGAACTCATAACCCTGGGTTTAGTGGGCCAATGCTCAAACCACTGTGCTATGCCTCCCCCTTGCACTTTAATTCTTTACAAACATTGATGAATTAAGCCTCACATTCCTTTTAGGGCAGGAAAATATTATCCCAATTTTGCAGGTGAGGAAACTGAGGCACAGATGGGTTTCAGTAAGGTCACACAAGAAGTCAGTGTCAAAACCCTTATGGTCAGCAATGAGACTTGTCTTTCTAATAATATGGAATATATTTACTCTCAAAGCATGCACATAACTCCCACTTTAACATTAGTTAAATATGTTTCTATAAGAAGGGAATATTGCCTTTTATCTGTGAATTTTTAGTGTTCACTTAAGTGAGGTTGATAAAGCACTGAAGTCAACAGGCATTTTTCCATTGTGTTCACACATAAAATAATCTCTTTTTCTCATAGGTCCTTCTTTTGCAGGCAACCTAAGATTGCATTGTTCTTGAGAACAGGGCTTTTATAATCTTGCAATACACGGCCTCTCTTGCTGTCCAGGGAAAATAAATATTCAGATCAAACAACTCCCCTAAAAAGAGAGAATTTTAACTCCTCCAGATCAGGAAACAAAAAGACAAACAAGGAAAAAAGATAAATCACTACTTTTTTTAACTTTGCAGTCTATATGCCTCATCCCCAATGTACATTGACTAACATATATATTTGGAACTGACTCCATATTCACACTGGGTTATGGCTGCTCGAATATGAACCAGTGCTGTGTACAGGAGCATTAGCAGAACATTGATACCCCCACTGAGGCAATATCACATAGAAATATGGGTTTCACCTGCTTATAAAATTATATAGTGCTGTCTTCAGTGAATGTGGGAAACAGGGCCTGACTGATCAATCATTCTACAAAGTAACAGGGAAAAAGCTCTTCCACTGTATCACTCCTGAAGGTAACAATTAAGAACACCAAAGGCCTGATTCTGACCTCAAGAGTGACCCCACTAAAGTCAACAATTACATCAGTGTAAAACTAATGCCATCACTAGGATCAGAATCAGACCCCAAACTCCATCATCTGCCTGAACTGTACAGGGTTTCCCCAACAGGTAGAAAAGTTGATGACTGGATGAATTATTGGATAGCCAAAAAAAAAAAAAAAAAAAAAGAGGAAGGAGAAAGCGTAAGTACCATACTTCCATTACTGCATGGTTCTAACTTGTCAATCTTTCCCATTGGTGACCTTCTAAATGTATTTTACAAAGTATCTTGTTGCGGCAGCAGTGATTTGAACTGCTACTGCTTCTCTCATCCTGACACATGAAGGAAAAACACAGCTCAAATTCCAAAAGATGGTTGGGGACGCAAACATAGCAATGTAGTACTTCCTCCTTTTTGTTTTAAACCCGAGGCCAAATAATTTCTTTGGATGACCCCTGGTTCTTGTGTTACGTGAAGGAGTAAATAACACTCCCTTATTCACTTTCTCCACATGATTCATAATTTTATACACTTCTATCATATCCCCGCTTAGCTGTCCCTTTTTTTAAGATGAACAGTCCAAGTCTTTTAAATCTCTTCTCATATGGAAGTTGTTTCACATCGCTAACCGTTTTTGTTGCCCTTCTCTGTACTTTTTTCAATTCTAATACATCTTTTTTGAGATGGGGCAACCAGTACTGTACTCAGTATAGAAGGTATGGGCATACCATGGATTTATATAGCGGCATTATGTTATTGTCTTATTACCTATCCCATTCCTAATAGTTATTAACATTCTGTTAGCTTATTTGACTGCCACTGTACACAGAGCAAATGCTTTCAGAGAACTTTTCACATAGATTGCTGAAGATGTATTTTACTTCTGAATTGCAACTGATCTTCCAAGCCTTTCCTTGCCCTGTTTTGAGCAGAGCCTGCAATCATGTCACATTTTTGTGATAACATTGCACCATGTCCATAATGTTCACTGGGGACTCAGATGCAGACCACGCTAACTGCATGTGAGATCTAAGTCAAATTCAAACCTCAATCTCTACTGAATGAAATCAAATGCATTAATGAATGGTACCCTGTAACCTCCTCCCTTACCCTACCAAATAATAAGGTTTTTAAAAAGTACATTCCTTGCATGGAATACTCAGTACAGTATATTAATTATGCAACAAGAGGTAGAAACATTTTGGACTTTAAACCCACTTTTCTTTGCTTGATTATGTAGTTAAGGATGATCTTGTTACTTCTTTCTTGTTGTCCTGGATTAAGAAGTGTACAGTGACGACCATACGCAACTAACTAGCCAACCAACGAACCAAACTACAATCTCCTAAAGGGTGAGGGCAACAAGTACAAGTTTGTTGTAAGTCACAGAAAAAATGTAGCATCTACTGCCTGTAACTGATAAACACGTTTCTGGTAAACTGACTGCATTACCAAGATGTTAAAATATAGTACAGCTCAGCCAAAAGAGATTTCATGTGCCTCAACTGTTGTTTTAGAACAAAAAACACCTCCATGGAGTAACAGACAAGAAGGGATGGACTATATGGACATCAGAGAGGGCAGGCAGAGTAATTTATTTTGTCTGTTTCCAACTACTGGAGGAAACTCACTTACAGCCTAACTCAACTCTCATTTAAATCAGTGGAAATATTCCCAATGACTTCACTGGGATTTGGATCAGGCCTTCAATCGCTTAGTGCCTCAGTTTCCCCATATGCAAAATGAGGTTAGTAATGCTCGCCTATGTCACAAGAGTGTTTTGCAGCTTAATTCATTAATAATATTTTTAAAAGAACAGTTTCCTTCTCTTGGCATACAGATAAGTATTATATAAAATTAATCAGAACAGTGAAATGCCTTTTCAATGAAAAATGCTGTAGCAAAATCTATCAACATTTTAAAAGCAGTTATCATCATAGTATCAGCATAATACTGCTTTAGTAGCCAAGGAGATGAATAATAATAATTTTTAAGAAAAAATTTAAAGCTTCACACCTCGATCAACTTCAGAGAAAAGAGCACATCACACAAGGAAAGAATGGATGTCTTTGAGATTCTCAGAGAGAAGGCAATATAGAAGTGTAAAGTATTAATATCAAGATGGTTTTATTATTTACAAAGCTTTAAAATTCTCTGTGGGGTATATATATATATAGCTCACAAGAATGGTAGCAGAATTCAGAGCCTTTTACTTTTACATAACAAATCTGAATTTGAATCCAGTCCAGAATTGTAGTGACCAAACGTCTAACACCTGACCTGCTTTTAGCCTATATGAAATGAGATGGTTGTCTCAATCTAGTTTCTATCTGACAGATGTCAACATCAGTGAAAACTACTATCACAGCTGGCATATAATTGACATCCTTGTTGAAAGATTCAGAAATGAAGCCACATATTGGAGGATACCCTGATTCACAGAACAAACTCCATGCTCACCCTTAGTAGTTGTGTCTCCTGAACAGTGTTAAGAAAAACTAATAGGTCAGCATGGATGGAACTTGCACTGCCACTATTTGTGCTGTACCTCTTTTGGGGCTATCTAAAGTTTTTCACGCTTAAGGTACCTCTTTCATGAGCACTAAAAATAAGCTTGAAAAACAGTTTGAAAAACATTTCCATGGGGGAGGGGAAAGATTGTCAACAGCCACTTCACACTAGCAGAACATGCCATTACAACCATACTACTTAGCTATACTGCTTGACTTTACTGCATAGAACATGTCAACTATATCCTAACATCCACAAAGTCTATGCGCTGCTTTTCTAATGTGAATCACTGAGCACTTCTCATAACTGGAAGAAAGCCAGGAAAGTAATTTATTTTACAACCTGAGACTGAATCCCAGAAGGGAAATTGGATGTCAAAAGACAGAGTTTTATTCTATAAGTCACCCAGACTTTTGAACATTTCCATTTTTAATCACTTTTTGTGCATGTGTTTCGGTGGATGGAATCACAGAACAAAGATTTTATGTTTATCAGAAATGTTCTGCAAGATTGGGAAGCCAATGGTAACCCTTTTGGTTACATAGTTCCATCCTTCGATTTGAAAAAGATAGCCAGCCTGAATTTATGGGAATATTGCAGTATAGCATTGTCAGAGAATGGCTCACCCCTTAAGGGCTGGAGCTAACCAACTCTGATTACAGAATGAGTCACACCTAGAAGAGATCGGGGTGACTGCCCTGTAAAGAGCAGCAGGAGGCTGCAATGAAGGGGGGAAGTTCAGAAAATTGCAAAGAAACTGTAGAGTGTGAAAGATTCCTAGGACAAAGGGAGCTGTGACAGAGAGAAGCCCAGGGAGCAGGAAGGTCTTTGGATGGAAATTGGGCCTAGCGGCCAGTGCCAGAAGACTAAGCTCTGGTTAGGAAGAGCTGGGAGGACAGGCTGTGAGAATAGACTGGGACAACTGAAGAGCTCTGGCTGTGCAAGAAGACACCAGAGCTAAGTATGAACTGTTGTGTGGTGACTGACTTTATTTTGGCACCCTGAGGATTGTTAAGAACCGTTTTTGTTATTAAACCAGCCTCAGACAAGGGGTGTTTTTATCCACGTGAAAACCTGTGTGCGGTTCTTAACACACCTGAAAGAGGGAGCTAAAAAGGGCAGGGTGCCTAGAAAGCAATGCCTAACCATGAGGGGGTGCTCAGTAAACAGCCACCTTACTACAAGCATTAAACAGCTGGAAACTGCCAGAATCAATTTAATTAATAACGAAAAATTTGGTTATAATAACTGAAGTAAAACAGTAGTTAGCATTTCAAAAGCCTGCAAGCTATTATCAGAAAGATGAATTATCCCAGCCAAAGAAGATTAGAAAGTACAAGCTCAATGATGTATGAGTTTCAGAGAAAGTAAGTCTTTGCAAACAGGTAGAATTGTCTCAGAGATGCATTCAAATCACTCCTGATTTCAGCTGCCACAAGCTGTGCTAGTGGATGAAATGGAAACCACCTTAAAGCAGTGTGAAGGCTGAATCCAACTTCTAATTTGCAAAGTGCATCTGCTTTATAGAGCCTTTTTACAGCAGCTTCATAATTAGAAAAACATGGCTTATATTTCTCTCACTTCCTAAACCATAAAAAAACTGGCTTTATTTTTAAAACACTAATTACATGATGGGGAAAAGCCTCTAATTTCGAAGAACACACTCAACTAAGACAAATAATTTGTAAGCAGAGTAACAAAATTTCTCTGGTGGCAGAGAAATTATGTGGGACTGTAAGGAGGCTTTATTAAGCAAACACATTTGGAACTCAAGATGCTGAGTTCTTCTGTGCTTTGAATTTGTTTCTGTTCTCGAACTAGCACTGCTTGAAGCAAATGATTCCTCTTTGTTAAGTAATAAAAGCAGACATATTAGTCTGTTCCTTTTCAAAAAGTTCTACCCAAAACAAGAAATGCCCTGTTGGATTTTGTGAGCATTCTACCTCACATGCTGTCCTCAGACATTATAAATGTGTCTGTGTAGCATTTGGGCAAATTTGTAAATGATTTAGAATTTCAGAGATGGTCATGGGGACCATCTATATGGCTTTATAAGCACATGCATTAATTCTAGCTGCCTTAATTACGTAGCGAAGGAAGAATATGCAGGAAAAGGTTATGTGCACAAAAATATCATGCATATAGTTGGCATCTTTAAATGATTATCTTAGCTCTTACTACTTACTATATTTAATTTATATAATTATTAATTTATACTGCAGTAGCAGCCAAACTGTGATAGGTGCTGTAGAAACACAATTAGATAAATTCTAACAATAATGGCCCAGCTCATCCTCCCCAGTTCCACACAAAGAGGGTTCTTTCCATCTATAGATCTACATTCCCTCCTATGCAGAAAGTGGTTCAGCTTCCTCACTGGCACCATTTCTCTCCTCCTCTGGAGCCCTCAGAGGTTCCTCTGCAAGGCCGGGTTCTGTGCAAAGGAGTGGGCAAAAGGCACATCTTTGCTTTTTTGAATACCTTTGGAGACAAAGAGGAACCTTGAAGAGAGGGCCTTAAATTTTCTCCCTTTATAATCTGACAGAACAGCTACCAAGAATACTACTTTAATGGTGAGCCAGAACTATGTAGGTCATAAGTTCAAAGGAAGGATACAAAGCCACCAAAGCACCAGGTTTAGTTTCCAAATAGGGACAATCCTTCCTTGGTTTTATCACTACTTTCTTTATCACTCAACAGAATTGTGAAACTAAGAGATGGGAACCTATGAGGCAACCACCTATGTGGGCTCTTAATGATATTACAGGTGGCTTGCCTGTCCCTTAGGGCCTTCCTTTAAACCTTCACTTGTCCCTGATTAAACAATGACTCTACCTGATGAATGGCACAATCCCTTGCTTAGATCTGCAAAAAGAATGAGGAGTACTTGTGGCACCTTAGAGACTAACATGTTTATTTGGGCATAAGTTTTTGTGGGCTAAAACCCACTTCATCGGATGCAGAGGAAAATAGATCTGTACAACTTAAAGATACCTCCCATGTTCTACGTTAAATATTTGATATGACCAATTGTCTGTAGCCAAGTTCTTAACTTGCTGCAAAACCGGTCTAGACCATCTTTTGTGCAGGAGCCTGTCAAGTGAAAATCACTTAGGGTGCTGTGATGACTTGGACCTTGGATTTGGGTAAGATGAAACAGGAAGGGGATAGTGACAGAGGAGAGAATCAAAGAATCATAGAAGATTCAGGCTGGAAGAGACCTCAGGAGGTCATCTAGTCCAATCCCCTGCTCAAAGCAGGACCAACCCCAACTAAAGAGGCAAAAAGGCGTAGCAGCTTTGAATACCAAACATTATGGGGACAGTTCAATGCAGCCAGGGTCAATGCTGTTCCTTTTCTTAAACCTTCTGGAACACCTTTGGGCTCAAAGAGAGGAGGAAAGACATACCAGAGAAAAGTGAAGCATGAGATGGAGAAAGTGCCCATTTTGTACACTCATGATTCTATTAACTGGCTGCAGATTTTTGAACTTGGTAATGGTCACTTGATGATTCTCAGATCTTGCAGATCTAACTGAACACCCATAAATTTAAGTAACATTCCTCTCAAAGAAGCTCCTGATGCTTGGTTGTTGAGTTTTACCCTAGATAAGTAAGTTTTATAGATGAATAGGTGAGTTTCCACCCAGAAAGTAGTTTTGATGCCTCTCAAACATGTGTTGCACTCCTGGTACCTTGTATGTTAATTGAACAGACCACAATTGAATTGTCTGTTCATATTAATACTTGAGGCTTTGTAGACCCTCCCAGCTTCAACATATTTACATGTAGATTCTCTTTATGTCTGGACTTTGTCCACTGAACTCACGCTAATAGAAACAATTCTTCCAAGCCCATCAAATGGTATCTGTTTTTAAGGGCCACAATTAAAGGGTCATTTTCAATCATTTCAGATCAAAACTACTCAGCTCCCTGTTTTGTGATTGTTACAAGAAAGGAGAAGATTCCCTTTTAATGTTCCCGTTCAAGGACTCTTTTAGTTATCTGGATGGCATGTCCTTTTGCCCCCCTGGGTCAGAGGGAGAGGATTTGGGAGGAAGTGTTTTCTGGGAAGGTTTTTTGCATATTCCATATAGTATCCTGTGGATATTCTGGAATAAACAGACAATGATCAGCTGAGACTCTTTTCTGCTTGGTCTGAGAAGCGTCAAAGCTTCTCCAGAGAAATAAGCAGGTCACCTGATGCCAAAAAAAACAGAAGTTTTCTTTGACTCAGTTGGACATGTTGAGGGACTTTGTCTGAACTCTAGACTGGCCAGTCCTTTGGACTCTGGATTGAAACATGGATTTGATGGGAGAGAAATGAAAGCTACTGTGAAAGGACTAATAAGAGCACTTGTTTTCTCTCACAGATACTCTCAGCTCTGTCCTATTCTGAAGTGCTTTTTTCAGCATTTTCCCTCTCAATATTTAGCCTTTGAGAGGCATAGCTATCAGAGGTTGTTTAACTAAAGAGCTAGCATGCCAAGTCTGGAGCCAGACTGCCCTCCTTCACTGTTAGTCAGGAAAAAGGAGAACAGAGAGACCAAACAGACATCATACATGCTCACTGAAAATTCAGCTTTTCCCTGCTGTTAAGAGGACATCTGGGAAGTATCTTTTCCACATCTGAAATGCACACTCCCAGCTTCTCTGTGGGAGTAATATGCCCACAGAGAAGCTGACTACAATATCATAACCCCTGTGAAAACTGAATGCCATTTTTTGTATCTTGAATGCCACATTCCCCATAGTGGATGTACATTGTGAAAAGCTGGTTAAGAGTTGTGACCCAGCCCAGACATTGATAAGATTTTCCAAGTCAGGATGGATGAGAAAATATCTGTAGTTTTTCTTCCTTGACTGGGAATAGGCATTTAGATAACTTTTAGCTAGGGACTGTGATCTTCAGTTCTAAACTGTATAACTCTTGAGACACCATTCATGAGGAACTCCAAATCCTTTGCAAGTAGCAGCAGTCTGGCCCGAGTGTAGGCAATCTATCCTGGGACTTCCAAGCCTTCTGAGCACTCTTCTAACTCTGAAAGGCAGGATAATTCAGGTTGTGAGAGGCATGAATCAGTGGTCACCTTGCATCAGTACCTGGCCAGGGCCGGGGAAGCTAAAGATCCAACCAGCGGACCAAATTTGGTGATGATCCTGGTCATGTGCCACCTGCAGCACGTTGTGCATATGCTAAGAAGATTCGAGTTGTATCCTGACAATCATCAGCCTTTTGCCATTTCTGTGGAGGCAGAGGCCTAGGGAATATGTCCCCTGAGAGGAAGAGATGCTACCATGGCTTCTTTGTGGGACTGAGAGATCACAGTTCCCTTGAGGGTCCGTGTTCTGACACATCCTGTTGCTATCAATGGGAGAGCTGGGAAGCCTTATCCCAAGCCTTATCCCTTATCGCTGTGTGCCCTTCCTCTTGCACCTTGGTGGGCTTAGCACCATAGGACTCTCCCACTCACAGCACTTGTCTCCTTTGTTTGCTACTTTTATTGACCAGATGATAATACTGAGTCTAATTTCAACCCCTGCAAACTAAATATAAAGAAAGTCTACACAGAACTGCTCTTTGATGTCTCAGTGGAAAGATATCAAAGGAATTACGAGCAGGTTATAATGTGTAAAAACCCTTTAGAACAATTACATTAACTCTTGTAATGTATTGTCCAGAGTAGCACTAGAATTACCGTAACTGTTCTGCCTTTCCTCCCCCAAAAATGAAAAGGCTTCCCCAATAGATACTCAAATATTGCAAGAGAACATAGTGTACGACCATCAAAGGACAGAAGATGACCACTTAGCTTTACAAAGCTCAGCAAATGAAATTCTTAAAAAGAAACCTTTGTACAGTTATCACCTTAATTTCATTTTAAAACACAGTAGTGGTTGTGCCTGCATCATCTGTTCTTCCCCCCCCCAACAACTAGTTCTCTCTTTTCAGATAATAAATTGTACATTACTTATATTGGCATCACATTCCTAAATCCTGCTACCCTTTTTTTAATGAAATTCTGCCTAATTTGTATAGATGCTAGTACCCTTTCCTTATATTTAGTTCATGATCTTTTGCTTTTAAAGTAACAACTGAATTTCGTCAACTTGGAAATCACATTTCTATCTCAAATGTTTCTACTACTATTGTTACATGTAAAATCTTAAATTACTATTTAAATTAAAGAAAATGTTCTCTGTTTTTTTCAGTTTGTTTACTTTCGGCATTTGACATTATTTTGTTGTAACAACATTGTTTTGCTGATGACCATTTGCACTTACTGTCACATACATTGGCATAATAACATCACTTTCATGTGCCATTCTGGGAGAAGCTATACTCTTCCCCAGGCCTGGGACTGAAACTGAGCAGAACCAGGGAAAAGGAAGGGGGAGAAGAGAGGTGAGAGATTTAATATATTTGCCACTAATAAATCTCATTGGGGGAGCAGAAATTCTCTGAATTTTTTTAAATTGGGAATTTCTTAGAGAGAAAAAGAACTAAACATGATACATTATTGCACCAGATAATTATTTTAAATTAGCCCATTTAAAAAAATCAGAGTGTGTCCTTTTAATAACTGATATGCAGGCAAGACATTTTATTTTAGTGAACATTGACTTTCCTTATACTACATTCTGTTGAAAGAGAACCCAATATTTTTATTAGAAGATAGCTAAATAGGATACCTATGTATTCCAAACTGCAATTTAACAGTCCCACAATTTACTTTCTATTTTGATTAAAACTAGGTATTTTTGCTGTTGCAAATTGTAATTCTCAGTTCCCGTTGGCCAACACCGTATGTACTGCTGATCTGACTGATTATTTGTTTAGTAGCACTCGGCACACTGAACAGGGCAGGTTTGTTCTGCTGAAGACTTTATTACCCATCTGCTACAAGGCATGGCTGTAATATAATTCATTCTATTTACTTTAAAACAACAACAACAAAATCACTTCTCATGCGTATGCAACATTATGAAGAAAAAATAATCTGACACTTTATCTTTCAATGTCTTTTGCCAGTATCCAGGAAAAAACATAGATATAGCACTTTTATTAGTAATAATGCAACAAAACTAATATTTCTTCCCTGATCATACAGTACCAAGGAGACATCACTGCATTTGGAATGCATTTATTTCTCAGCTACAATTAACCAATTAACTGCCTTCGTCACTTCAAACATTTATGCTCTTTATTTTACAGCCCTGTTTTTGTAGTTCTGATTTAAGAGTGTTTTTTCCTCATCAGGCTAAAACTCTATCGCTAGTGTTTATTTGTTTTTATTAATTCCATTTTAACTGCTTTGCGATCATGTAAAAAATCCAACCCACCTATAAGTAATCTCTACAGCACATTTTACATTCTGTTATAGAGCAGAGTACTGAATGTTTAGAAGATGTTACATAGATAGATTGAAGGGGATGAGGGTGGGGGCAATGGAACCTGAATGCTAATGATTTCAGAAAGCGGAGGTTAGAATGAAACATGCCTTTAAACAATGCATACAGTTGTTCTTTCCTTTCCATAATTTAGACAAAACCAAATGAAGGCATGTGGGAAGCTAGGCATGGTATATCAATATTTATGCTGCTTGGAATTTATGAACACAGCAAACCCCTATGCAAATATTTCAGCTACATAAAGGAAATACTGTTTCTCCACACATCATGCTTCAAGTCACATGCTCTTGAATAAAGATTTCAAGAATATAACTAGAGTTTTTTAAAAATGTTATTTGAAAGCTGAAGTATCAGTTTAAAAAAGACTTAATAATAATGCAAATTATTTACTCTATGTGCAGTTTGCAAATAAATAAATAAATAATCCTTGCTATTGGCGGTAAAGGCCACAAACATCCCTTCCCTTTTCCTACCTGATCAGATTCTGTTCAATGGTTTCTCTGAATGAGACACTGAAATGGGGTTTCTTTAAACTGACATATATAGAAATTAATCATATGCTTTATTCTGCATTCATAAACAATACATTTAAAAATAACTTTTTCTACCGATCCTAAATAGTTCTGCATGGCCAATTTTCAGGTCTGTCAAGTGAAGCCAAAAGTAATATTCCAGTGTCATGTTTACAGCCATCTGTGTAGATGCAAAATCAAGTTTGGACAGCTTTGATTTTGATAAGGTGCAGATATTTTGATGTGAGGGATGACTACCTTGGTTTGGAAGCACAAAGAGATTAAAATGCTTCATGAGTTGGTAAGAAATGGGCAGAATGGTGTAGGGCTCCTTTCAAATTAAGTCTCCAAAGTACTGACTAAGACTAATTAAAGCAACTCTAGCCATATTTGGAAAGAACTTACACCTGCCAGCATTCTTATAAAATGAAAGCTAAACAAAGTTTTCCTCATAAATAACTTGTGGTAAATTGGGTTTTATTAAGAAAGCAGTTTTGCAGGGGGGAAAAAAATCAGCCCTTGGTTTTTATAATCAAAGGAGCAACTAATTAAAATATATTATATTCTGCCTGTTTTGCAAATCTGAGACAGTTTTACTTGCTGCTTTAGAAACTTCCCATTTTACCATCTTAAAAATACAAACATGAGTGGCCTCATTGCTCAATGGTCAGGTCACACCCCATTAATACAGCTTCTCAGGCTGTCTGATACAGCAAAAAATACAGTGGGTGAAATGCAGACTCCACTGAAGTCAATGGCAAATAACTATTGACGTCAATGGGGCAAGGACGTCACCCCATAAATCTAGGGGAGGTGATGCTCTTCACCTCCTGGAAAAAGTGGAGATGCAAACAACATCATCAATTCAACACCAGTGACACATGAATAGATTCAAAATGGATAGGGATGTATTATGTCAATGATGATGTACAGGGAGGGAGGCTGGTGCTTTTAACCCATTGGAGGAAATATGGCAGCTGATCTTACAACCCCTTTTAAACCAGTCTGATCACTGAATGATTGCTATGGGGTGTTACAGAGCTCTCTTGACATTAGCCTTAGTTGGGGCCAAAAGGGTATGGAGTCCTTAATAAGGAACTCTGACACAAGGCCTTTAATAATTATGACCCTCTCCCCTCTGCTAACCTACTTAAATTTAAACCAAAAAACAAATGCTAAAAAACTCACCCTGACAGAAGAAATGGTATAATTTTTCCTCCCCAGGGTCTTCAATTTCAACAGAAATGGGGAAATGTTATTTTAAAAGTTTGTCACACTGAAATCTGTAGAAAGACTGGTAATTCATAGCTTAACTATTTCTAAATGTGACATGAATCAAATGTGCCTTGAAGGAAAAATGAGCCCTGCTCTTGTTATCATGGGATTACTACAGTTTTGTGGAGTTGTAACTTTAATTGAAAAACATCATTTTCCATAATATCACTTGTGTGCACAGATTAGATTTGAATGTACCGGCCAAAAGTTTCTGTAGCTATTGTAATTTGAATTCACTTTGTTGACAGGTAGGAGCTTGAATCAGTGGTTCTAGCTGCACAAATTGAAAAGTGACCCACCTTGACATTTCCTTTTAAGAAAAAATAATTCAAGCTATTTTTCACACCATGTACTGGGGCCTTCGACACCTCCTCACTATCCCCAACATTGGAAAAGATCAGGGAACTGCATCTTTTTCTCCCTAGTTTTCCCAATCCCACTGTGAGATCATTCTCCATTCGTTATTTGTGTAAAAACGTTTCAGTACAGTACATGACTTCATACACAAGGTAGCCTGTGTTGTGAGAGTGTCTGGACACTGGAGAATGGCAAGTCATGCAGGGCTTTGGGTTCAGGTTCAAATTTATCATCTAGAGACACGTTCTCAAGTGGCTGACTACAGTTATCTATCTTTTTTAAAAAATAACTAAATATGTCCCTGTGAAAAACAGCACAATGTACACACAAAGCCTTTCCTCTCTTCCCCTAATTTTAATTTGATTTATTGAGATTTTCCCCCTTATATTTAATGTACAGAGAAAAGTTATTTTGCCCGGCCACCTCTGCAGGAGCTTTTTAAATGATTCAAGGAAGTATAGCTTTCATTTAGGTTTGTGCCCTCCAGTCTGTTTATACTGGTCGATACACTTGTCTGAAAAATATAATGGATTAGCACATCATTCAACAAACTAGTCAGAAGGCAAGCTCAAGGCGACAGAGACCAAAAAGTAAATTACAGTCAGTAGTAGGCATAGGCCATGCCTAGAGCTAGGAAACATCATATCAGTACAAAACCTGAATTCTATGAGAATGTTACTTGAACTGAAAGGGATGAAAAATTTACACTGAAATATCATAAAACAATCAGCTCTATGAATTCATATGGAACTATAAATTGTGCAGTTTATGACACCTAAGGCAAGAAACTGATTCTCACAACCACTGCACATCATAACCTCCACTGGCACCAACAGTAGGCATTAATGTTATTTGTTTCATTTTAAAGGGCCACTTGTGTAATGAGGTACTCGTTCTATCAGAACTTATTAAACGCATATACTATTTAAATATATGCAAAATGCTAATGTGCCAGAAAAACATACTATCAAAAATTGTACAAATGTACTTTACATAGATAAAACAAAGACACTCAGAGATGTATTACAGACTCAAAAGTTGCAAGCTCATTCTCCACATCATCCAAATAACACTTGACGTGAACTTCAGCAGCTACAATTTTTAGCATATCTGTAATTATTAAACTCCTTGCTACAAGTGCTTACATTTTTTTTTAAATCACCAGAAATTGATCAGAAAACCAAGTATGAATCCTTCATCTTTACTTCTGTTTAAAAACACTCGTCTTTACTTGCTGCAGATGCCGTGGCGCTGAAATATGAGGATTTATATTTGTTTAAAAAGAGAAACCAGCACTAATGGTGTCACAGGAGACTAAGGACACCGCCCTCCAGAAAATTAGCATATTGGGCCAAATTCATCACTGTTGGAATTCTTGTAGCTTTAATGGAGTTACATCAAGAATGATTTTGTTTAGTATGTTATAAATTATAGGCCAGGGATTGGCAACCTTTGGCATACGGCTCGCCAGGGTAAGCCCCCTGGTGGGCTGGGACAGTTTGTTTACCTGCCACATCCACAGGTTCGGCCGAGTGCGACTCCCACTGGCAGCAGTTCACCGTCCCAGGCCAATGGGGGTGTGGGAAGTGGCGTGGGCTGAGAGATGTGCTGGCCGCCGCTTCCCACTGCCCCCGTTGGCCTGGGATGGTGAACCGCAGCCAGTGGGAGCCATGATCAGCCGAACCTGCAGATGCAGCAGGTAAACAAACCGGCCCAGCCCGCCAGGGGGCTTACCCTGGCGAGCCGCATGCCAAAGGTTGCCGATCCCTGCTATAGACCATATCATGTCCTCCTCTAGTAAGGCCTTTAGGAGTGGGTAAAGTTACCCAGTTAACTTTGTGAGTTTTACTATTTGAGTTCCTTGCAAATATGTCCTTGGGGGGGAGAGTCTGTGAAAATGCATGTGATGTGGCCTCCAAATCCACTAAATCTAGTTATCTGTGCTGTGGGAAAGGGGCGCTCCAAGTTGGCAAAATCTAGGCTCAACCACTTTTCCTCCCCAATTCCCTAGCATTCCTTCAGTAGATGTGCTTCCATTGATGTTGCCTTAATAGCACTCCTACCATTTCCATTAGTGCTTGTGTTTTATACTTGACTGCAGGGATTGGGCAGGATTAAGAGCATTAATCTCCTGGTGTTCAATTTGTCCACCTCTTCTCTTGAGCCCTGATCACATGGAGTTGACTTTGAGTATCTTATCCAGGATTATAGGAAAAGGGAGAACATGCCATGGAGCAACCGCCACTTTGGGGGTATTTCTACCTCTCTGAATTCAGACCGATTCCCCGCTGTGGAGCACAGGGGGTTTATGGCCGATCAGGGGATGAACTTCAATAGTGGATAGCCTGAAAGTTTAGATAATCTGAGCTGTCTCTGCTCAGAGGCTGATTCAAATCCATACCAATGTGAGAAATTTTTTTTGTTATTTTGTGGATAAAATAAGGTGGATTTGGGGTCAAATTGCCTGTGTCTGTATGGGGTAGGCGGGCAATGTCCCAGGAA
The DNA here is from genome assembly GCF_013100865.1 of Trachemys scripta elegans. NCBI lineage: Eukaryota > Metazoa > Chordata > Testudines > Emydidae > Trachemys > Trachemys scripta. Next base: position 47,374,252 of record NC_048301.1, read on the forward strand.
GACTGTTGCTAAATCTGTTCCGCTTTACTTTCAGCCTGTGTTATTCCCTGAGGCAATGAAAGTGTTGGGGATACTTCCTGTTTCAGTCTGTTCTTTGGACCTGTGACCTTCCTGGAAAACAAGAGCTGGGCCCATTGTAGGGGGATATTTTCTCTCACAGGAAAGGAATGTAGCCATCTTGCATGTCCTTTACTTAAGAAATAACACTTGATGCTGACAATCTGGTAAATTATCATCCAATATCAAAACATCTCTTATTGATAAAATAATTTAATAGAAAAATAAATATTCAGGGAATTTTCACCCCTATCTAAGTGATGTAATCTCCTTAAGGGACCCTTGCCAATCTGGGTAGTTTCCAGGGTACAGCATGGAGACTGCATTGATTGTACTCCAAGATGAGCTCTTCTAGCAATGAATCAGGTTTTTAGCTTCTTCAGCTTGCTTAAGGCACCATTAATCATTATAAATTGTTGGCACACCTGTAGACCACAGCAGAAGTGGGATGGGGGTACTCTTGGGCATCTCTACTCCTATCTTGTGAATGTTCTAATATTCTGAGATGTTAATTTTGAGCAACATCTTGTCTCAAGGCACTGTGGGGTTCCACAGAAATCTTGCCTCCCCCTCTGTTATGGAGTCATTAAGGGGGTTGGTGAGGAAAACATGGGCCTGTCTGTTGATGATACCAATGTCTATCTTTCAATTTCTGAAGAATGCAACTGAATACTTTGCCTAGTGAATGGCTGCCACTGGAGCATGGATGAGAGCTGGCTTGCTGGTTGAGGCTTGATCTAATAAGCTCTTTGGGGCAGGGACCTTCTTTTGTGCACAAAAGGTTCATGGTCCATGACTGAGACCTGTAGGTGCTACTGCAATACAAACAATAACTAATGGATAAGACAGAAATGATGCTGCAAGACTGAGGGAAGCAGCCAAAGGATATGGTGAAGGTTATATCCATTCCATTGAGAGAGGGTGTGCCCTGCTTTTTGTTACTTAAGTTTGTAGCGTGGGGATGTGGTTAAAACCCCAGCTGCTGTATCAGGCAGCAGCATGATGGTTAGAAGGTGGTGTCCTTATTTTTGGATGTCAACCTTGCTATTGTTATCCATACCCATCTCACCTTGAGTTTTGATTACTGCAATGACTCTGAACTTAAATCCACTTGGAGACTGAAGTTGATAAAGACTATTAAGCCATTCTCAAACTGGGAGCATAATGCACCAGTACTCAATTTTCTGTACTGGCTGCCTGAGGGTTCCTGGGTGAAGTTGTAGGCATTGCTTTTCACCTATAAATCCTATTTGCCTTGGGATATGCTGAAATGAGAGATCATCCTTCTTTTTACACAATACTTCTGCACCTGCAATCAGCAGAGGCACTGAAGTTCCCATGGTTCAAAAGAAAAGGGACTACCAGAAGGACACTCTCTGTGAGAGGGCCTCAACTTTGGAATGAACTTCCCTACCGAGCCTTGATTCAAAATGGCCCAATATGTTGACCTTACAAGCACAATGCAAATGCCATCTCTCTTCCCTATTTGGGGTAAGGAGGAGTGTGATGAAAGCTGTTTTTTTTGGGGTAGCTGGGCTATTGCTTAGTATCAATTATTATTTTACTGCCTATTATTAGGGTTGCCTGAGACTTCCCATTATTAAATCCTGTTTTCATTTGCTTATATCTACACCAAGCTTTACCCATGTGGGCTGAAATTTTACATGTTTTTTGTCTGCCTCAAGCTGACTCGTTATTGAAAACTTCTGCCAAAACAGTTTAGGTGTTTCCAACTATGAAGCTAGGGAAAAAATATGTTGTTTTGCTCATGTTAAAAAACTCTGACAACCTTGTCTTTGAAAAGCTTTCATACCTCCATTCATTGGAGCTGGGACTTGAAAATGGCATGGTGAGGAGCCTTTACATAAGAGATATCCCTTTTACCATCCCCAAGAAAATCCACCCAAATTTGTCCACGTTTAAAGCTTTTGAAAAATTGCAGTCTGAACATGCGGACGTCTTTTTTTGGCAGCTAAAAATTTCAAAGATTCCATCCTCACTGAGCAAGCTCCAGCCATTCAAAGCTTCTACCTGTGACCAGACTTTCTGTGTCCCTTCCACACAAAGCAACTGAGCATGCTCCAGTCCAGGGCTACAGGAGCAAAGCTGAACTTTCTCTGTAATGGCTGCTCTGAGCCAGGATAAGGCTAGGGGCAGGAACTGAGAGCAGAAATTCTGTCTCTTCCATGCAATCTTAATTCGCCCTCCTCTCCCCATGTGTCAGTGTATTATAAACACACATACATATTTGCATATATAAAATCGTGCCTATATACACACAAACACCCACCCACCCCTGCCGAATGCTGTTATTTTGGCAGATGCACTCGTTTTTCAGATATAATAATAATAATTGTGTGTATAAAGCACCTGAAGGCCTATCAGGGTACCAGAGAGTTGTGCATCATAACTAGCAAACAAAATTCATTAAAAATACAAGTGAACCCTCTTAGTAATTTTCATTGGAATTATTCTTTACTTATGTACTTCTATTATTTTATCAAAAGGTATAGTGTTTATTTGGTGAACTCTGAAAGATAAAAAACAACCATCCATTGAAAACTATGAACCTAGTCCACAGACTCAAATAAAGCAGCAATTTCATTAAAAGTTAAATCATATCTGCTTAGCATTAGTAATGAAAAGAGGGTAAGAATGAGGTAGCTATGAGAACTACAGCTATTGACATCATTGACCTATAAATACATCCTCTAAGTTGATATGCAGCAATTCAATATCCCTGTTTTGATATAATTGCTATTACAAAAAGTCCTTTGCTTCCAAGTGTTAATACAATTGCAGTTCATATTTAAGATAATCTGCCAAAAAGGAAAACTAATTTCAAAATATTTGATCATGAAAGTTGTCCTCAGCTTTTACAGAGATAATTTAGTCAAATAATATCAGATAATCTTAAAGCAGATTTAGCAGGAAATTGCTAGGGACTCCATCTAAGCAGCATCCATTTGCACTTATATAAATGTACTGAATGTGTAGGAAGACTTTGACAGCTTGCCATATGTGATTTCATTCCGTAGCCTACCTACTTTACCATCAAAAGTTATATCCTTTGAAGCATTGCCAGAATTACTTTAGCCCAGTAGATATGCTAGATGTGCCCTTTAAAAGCCATATCATTTCCTTTCTACTCTGAGTATTTCAATGTAGCATCTGCTCAACTAAATTCTTTTGAAGGTTAAAACCAAAAAACCCCTGTAGTATGTCTTACTAAGATGTCCATTTTGAACAAAGACCACGAATGGCAGAGACTAAATATGGGGTTAAATGAGACCACGAAAAAGCAATAGACAATTATCAACCACCATCAAAATATTATAATTATACACATAGGAAATAAGTGTTTGAATTTCAGGATAGGCAGGCATTTTATTTGAAATAATAATAATCCCTAAATTTTATACTTTCACTCCATCATGTTGATTGTTTATATGTAAATTCTTATACAGTTGTGACTTGGGTGCTGATGCCATAATGAGACACATTATACATTAACAACTTGATTCAGAACAGTATATATAATCTTCTTTATAATCTATGCTTTTTTATAATTATTTTAAAAGCCCCTATCTGATTACCTGAGCACCTCCCCAGGTGTTCTAGTGATAATGAATGGATAAACATATCATCTATGTCAAATCGCAGTTGTGACATTTTAGAAATATCTTCAGTTCAACTTCTTTAATTTCTATTCATGCTACCCAAGGTTGCAGGACTGTGTTTTCACTAAAGAGCTGAATGAATCCCCATAATTACATGATTTTCTTGTCTGCTCAAGTGAAAAGGTTTCAAAACATATTAAAATGGCACTGTCCTTTCTTAGTCTCTTGCAGCCCTGCAATGTCAATTTTAATTAGCGAGCTGTGAAAGTTATGTTTTTATTTCTGGGAATTTGTTCCCAGTTTCACCTATTATTTTATATGAATTTGCATTTTTGCCATCAGAGAAGTTGCATACTTTTCTAATCTACAGGGATGCATCCTGAGAACATCACAAGCATGCAAACTACACTATGGTAGTCCTGAAATGGTAGTGTCCAAATAAAGTATAATCTGAGCATGCTCATATCAGCTAGACAGACATTTGACACACCTACAGAAAGAAATGTGCATGGTGGTGATGCATGATAATGGAGCAGCCATCAGAAGAAAACACAATTAGTTTTGTAACTTCTAATCTCAGTGGCCTTCACACTGACATGTAAAACCCACATCTTCATCTTAGCTTACCCACAGTTGCAACTGAGAACAGTGAAGAAGAAAACAGGAATAAGAGAACGATAAGAAAAGAGGTGAAGTCAAGCAGGAAGAGAGAGAAGTAACAAGAAGTGGTAAAGAGTTGTATGTTTGCACTTTATCTACCCCATCCACTTGGAATGCTCTTCCTGAGTTTGTGCACAAAGCCAATCCTATCCAAAGCTTATTTAAATCCTTTCTGCAGACCTACTTCTTTCATGACACCTGCAAGGAAGTAGCTGACTAAACCCATGACCTTGCAACAAGCACAGTAGATAACCCCATTTCAACTGGGCTCTGCACAGGGGCAGGGATTTGCTCAGATGCAACTCATTGCATAAGTCACCTGCTATCTATTTAATCTCTATCTTATGAGTGAACTGCTCGTCTATATGATGATGGAGACTAAATGTTGAGGCAATGAGACATTGGAATGGAACCAGCGAACGGATGGGAGAAAGACAAGAGGGTTGAATTTATGTGTGTGCGGTGGGAGAGGATTTGGTGTTTTTAAAGTAAAAACAAAAATAAAAAAGAACAACAAAAGAACAAACATGTAACTAATCAGATACATCTGACAGTGAAAACTTCAGTCTTGTGTCACATTCTTTCCCACCATCCATTGTGTATCTTTTAACATTGTAAGCTCTTTGGAGCTGGGAATGTGTCTTCCTCTGTGTTTGGGAATGTGCTTAGTACATTTTGGATTCTACTTCAATCTAAACAGTAAATAACATGTCACTGTTGTATGTAACACTAACAGAATCATGTGAGAATTTGTTTCATTCCAAATAAAGATAAAGTTTACAAAATGCTGATTTGGATTAATGAGAAATCAGTATATATTGCTGATGGATATGAGGTGGAGCATGGGGTAGGACAAGGAAATCAAACGACTACGTTGCGATAATATTTGAAAGCATACGATCAAGTTGTATCTAAACCAGGAAACAAAAATAGTACAATCAAGCTGTCGCTTATATTCATGCACTTCAAAGTACCTGTTGCTTATAGGAACAATGAGGTGAACAATAATTATAAACAGTTTCCTAAAATATACCTCATGTAAAGCATAATACTAATACTATGATGATAATACCTGGCATGTGTCCAAAGCCCACTGAAGTCTTTCCGTTGCCTTCAAAGAGCTTTGGATCAGGCTCCTCTAGTGTACATATTATATACTTGCTGGCTGAGCTATGTGAAATAGCAGATTTATAGCAAAAACGAATACTGTAGGTTATAGTCCCTAAATTCATCCTACGAAGTCTCACAAGAGCCTTAGCACAGCTAAATTCTTTGCATGGAGCTCAAGTGAGAGTTAAGGAGTGCGTGCGGCCTTCTGTGTGCCCCTTCTGCTGCAGCAAGTGTCACCCTAAAGCAGACATCATTCCAAACTAAAGTATCAAATAGTTCAACTGCGCCTCATTACTGCCTACATCCTAATTCAGAAGTACTCAGCCCTGAAGGCCCAAAGACGACTTTGTCATCCAACAAAGTCACAGACAGAGTCTTAAGCTAATGATGGGGTGAAGTGGTTAAAAAGTGTGGCAAGGTGTTCCTGTCATGACATTTTGGCTTCATGACACAATGTCACTACATATGCAAAGGCCTGAAAAATACACTCTACTATTATTATTTTATAGCTCTCTGTGACTCTATTCAAATACACAGAGCCAGCATTTCTCTCTCTCTATTGCCAACTGATGATTTTATTGCAAGCCTTGTGATATTTGATGTTTTCTTCAAAGAACCAGCTGCTGGAATCATGCCTGAGAATCTCAACTCTTTTAAAAATAAAAGTACGTTTCTAGCATTCATGCAGCAGGGAAAGTCTTGAAAATATGAACCCTACAGGTTGAAAAAATAGAAGGTAAATAAAAAAGACCCTAAAACGAATTGTTTTTAAAATCTCATGATTTTAAGTCAATCTCATGATTTGGGGGGGAGGGTCTGACTCATGATTCCCCTGCTCTATTCCCCTTCTTCCCCAGCACCCTGTGAGAGGAAGGGGATATTCCTCTTCAGAGCCCTAACTCTCAGCAGCTTAGGCTATGTTTACATTAGCACTTTTGTCAGTAAAACTTTTCACCCTGCCGTCTCCCTTGACGAACATAAGCGCCGGTGTGGAAGCGCTATGTCAGCGGGAGAGCATCTCCCACCGGCATAGCTACCACCAGTCATTGTGGGTGGTTTAATTGCTGCAAGGTCTCCCGTCGGCAGAGAGTGGCCTCACAGGAGAACTTCTGTAAGGTCTGTAGTGTAGATATAGCCTTAGTAAGAGCAGGTGTTTCTCTTCTCTTCTACTTCTTGTCTGCTGATTGATAGGAGGAAGTATTTCTCCTCTCAGTCTCTCTGTGCCCTGCCTTTCCCTCCCCGCCCTCCCACTCCCCTCCCCAAAAACACCCTGGCTACTAAGGAGGAGATAATTCTTGTCACTACTCTTAGGCCTGGTCTACACTACGACTTTAATTCGGATTTATCAGCTTTAATTCGAATTAACCCTGTAACCGTTCACACAACGACGCCATTTAATTCGATGTAAAGGGCCCTTTAAATCGATTTCTGTACTCCACCCCAACGAGCGGAGTAGCGCTAAAATCGATTTTAGCAATTCGAATTAGGGTTAGTGTGGCCGCAATTCGATGGTATTGGCCTCCGGGAGCTACCCACAGTGCATCATTGTGACCGCTCTGGACAGCAATCCGAACTCGGATGCACTGGCCAGGTAGACAGGAAAAGCCCCGCGAACATTTGAACTTCATTTCCTGTTTGCCCAGCGTGGAGAGCACAGGTGACCACAGATACCTCATCAGCACAGGTAACCATGCAGGCTGATAATCGAAAAAGAGCACCAGCATGGACCGTGAGGGAGGTACTGGATCTGATCGCTGTATGGGGAGAGGATTCAGTGCTTGCAGAACTTCCTTCTAAAAGACGAAATGCAAAAACTTTTGAAAAAATTTCCAAGGGCATGATGGAGAGAGGCCACAATAGGGACTCTGAGCAGTACCGCGTGAAGGTCAAGGAGCTCAGACAAGCCTATCAAAAAACAAAGGAGGCAAACGGTCGCTCCGGGTCAGAGCCGCGGACATGCCGCTACTACGCTGAGCTGCATGCAATTCTAGGGGGGGCTGCCACCACTACCCCACCTTTGCTCGTGGATTCTGGGTCGGGGATAGTCTCGACGCCTGAGGATTCTGCCGATGGGGTAGAGGAGGAGGAGGATGAGCTTGCAGAGAGCATACAGCACTCCCTTCTCCCCAACAGCCAGGATCTTTTTATCACCCCGACTGAAGTACCCTCCCAAGCCTCCCAAGCCAGTACCCAAGACTCTGACCCCATGGAAGGGACCTCAGGTGAGTTTACCTTTTAAAATATAAAACTTGTTTTAAAAGCAAACGGTTTTTAATGATTACTTTGCCTGACTTTGCATTCGCGGTCAGTTCAGCTACTGGAAAAGTCTGTAGCTACTGGAAAAGTCTGTTAACGTGTATGGGGATGGAGCGGAAATCCTCCAGGGACATCTCAATTAAGCTCTCCTGGAGGTACTCCGAAAGCCTTGCCAGAAGGTTTCTGGGCAGTGCATCTTTATTCCCTCCTCCATGGTAGGACACTTGACCACGCCATGCTTGCAGCAAGTAATCTGGTATCATTGCCTGACAAAGCCTGGCAGCGTATGGTCCCGGTGTTTGCTGGCATTCAAGCAACATCCGTTCTTTATCTTGTTGTGTAATCCTCAGGAGAGTGATATCACTCCTGGTAACCTGGTTGAAATACGGGAACTTAATTAAGGGGACAGAGGTGGCCGTTCCTACTGGGCTGTTTGCCTGTGGCGGAAAATAAATCCTTCCCTGCAGTTAGCCAAGCGCAGATGGGAAATTGGCCCTGAGTTTTTCGCGTTTGGCTAGCAGGGATCTTCCCTGTTACCAGCCACGCGGTGGGGGGAGGGTACCGTGATCATCCCAGAGAATTCATGGCGGGGGGGGGGG